>NC_043960.1:5051108-5331108 GCF_902148855.1 Sphaeramia orbicularis
AATGAAGAATTCCATTTAAAAAAGCAAAATATCTGGATTGGACCTGGAAAAAATTTGGTATACAGTCCACGTGTTGGAGGATAAATATAAGAACCTGGTCACAGCTCATAACTCATATCAAGAGCCTGCCTTTTGCCTGACTTCTTGTTTTTATTTAATGTATTTATTTTTCACAAATTTTGTAAGAAATGCCTTAATGATGTCAATGTTGTCGTGGAAAAAGGATGAATAAAGTTGTAAAAAAAAAAAAAAAAAAAAAAAAAAAGCTAATTATCACTACTTTAATATACAGGGTGTCCCATAAGTCTCCATACATAGGAGACATAATACATTCCATACATATATGGTTCTAACATGTATTTCTTTATATTTCAGATAACCCAAAGAATGCATTTGAATAAAGAGCAATGAATTGAAATCATCCTGATGGCCAGTTCAGCAAGCAGTCGTATGGTTGCAAGCGCATTTAACAGAAAACATGGGACGAGTATCACACACGACACTGTGGCAAAACTTATTGTCAAGTTCAAAAAAACAGGAAGTGTTTTGGATCAATTTGTTCCCGACAAAATGGCAGTCATATAGAGCATATTATATAAATAAAAATGGTTTATGTCAAGAAACGTTTATTTTTCCTATGGATGGAGACTTATGGGACACCCTGTAATTATCAAGTGCGTGGTCCTTCCTCTTAAATCGTCTAATGTGCATCGGGAATTCTAAGGATTTGATTATTCTTTATTGTTTCATATTTTCGTACATTTTCTGCTGGGTGTACTTTTCAAACCCATGTCTTCGCCGTTCTTTTGTCGTTTACCTCCGGTCTTTTTCGGCACATGCTGAGGCGCCGATACCCTCAACTCACACATCCTCAGACTTGTGGAGAGTGGATGTGAATTAGTGGAATTATGACCTATTTGCCAGTTGATAGATGGGGTGAACCAGAGGACGGCGGCCCCCTTTTCCTTTATGACCGCCACCCACCAAACACCCACTGTCTCACACTGAACTGCTACTTCAGAGGAAGTCCTGCCGCTCTTGTGTCGGAGGCCAACAAAACAGGCTCTGCTCTCAGCTGGTGAACGTGCACAGATGAATCTGAGGCCATAAAAACACCCCGTCCTCGCCTCTCGTTGCCGTCGGATTCCCTGTCGCCGACTCTCAGCTCTCGGCTCTTGTTTGTTTTTCAATGTAATGAAAGATGAAACCTGTCGGGCTTGTTGTTCTCCTTCTCCTGGCAAAGTGCCTGCTTTGAAAGTCCAGGTGTTGGCGCACAGGGAGTCATTTTTCACAAAAACATGAGGTGAATCATTGGGTCATGGGGGGGGGGGGGGGGGGGGGGGTGGTTAGAGGAGGGGGGGGCGGGGCTAGAGGCTGACATGATTGTGTTTTGATGTCTATGTCGCGCTGTGCTGATCGAACCGGTTGAACTGTCTGTCAGCTGTCAAAAAGTGGAAAACACATTCTTCTTTTATGACTTAATTAATGTGGTTGTTAAAGGTTCATGTAACATTTGTCCTGTTGAACCGTAAATAAACTATATGGACAAAAGTAGGTGGACACGTTGAATTCAGGTGTTTTTTTTCTAACAGGGGTCTCCCAAGAAACAACAAAATATACTGGTGCCAAACTGCAGAAGGATGTTTTTGTAAAATAATCCCAGAATGAAACCACTGCAAGGTTATTATCAGTAACGAAAACTAATGAAATGACGAAAACTTAAAATGAAAAAACATTTTTGTTAACTGAAATAAATAAAAACTGCAATTAAAAGAAAAAAAAACCATAACTATCTGAAACTGTATTGTGTGCTTACAAAACTAACTAAAACATATAAAAAGTGTGGATAAAATTCTCTTAGTTTTCGTCTTTGTCAATGTCAGATTGATACAAAAGCGATTGCTCTAGCAATTTTAGCTAGCGGCACCACACGGTACCTAACCGTCTGTCACTTCTCGTTTAGAGTCGTCTTCTCATCCCCACTCTACCTGGAAACATGGAGACTAAAGTTGGGAGAAAGCGGCAGAGTCCTGTCTGGGATTTATTTGAATATGACGGTGAAGAAGAGAAAAGATCCGACAAAACTAAAACTAAACTAAAACTAAGCATTTACAAAAAATGAAAACTAATAAAAACTAGGAAACCTGCTCTAAAAACGAATTAAAACTAACTGAATTAGAGAAAAAAGAAATCAAAACTAAATAAAACTAAACTGTAATGAAAAATCCAAAACTATTATAGCCTTGATCCACTGACAAGCTGTGAGAGAATTATGGGAACATGAGTCATGTCAGAAGGAACCATCACAACCTTAGCTGAGGTTTCAGAGCAACATTTGGAGATTTGGCAACTATTTTCACTTCAGCAATTTTTTGCGATGTGACTCATCAGACTTATTGTAATCACTAAACCAAAAATATGTCCTGTGTGATTCGAAGAAAAAGGAGACATAAGTACAGTCATTAAAAGTTACTGTACGATGATAAATACACTATATGGACAAAAGTATGTGGACGCATTGAATCCAGGTGTTTGTTTTCTAACAGGGGTCTGGGATACAAAAACAATAATGACTAATGTTTAGTAATAATACAGTTTTATATTGGGGTAAATATCATTGCATTGGTTAGTTTGGTTTAAATTGTTATCTTTGTTTGCATAGTGCCTCACAGATGGATTTTAATTAATTTCTCTCAACATTGATTTTTTTTCATCTATGATTTTAAATGTTCTACCTCTAAATGTCTAAAATATTTTGTGTGTTCTGACTGTAAGTTATTTATAATGCATCTAATCAATCATAAATCTAATCTTTCATTACAACCAACATGATCAATAAATTAAATACTGGAAAATAACATGACTGATTTTAAATGTTCTTCCTCTAAATTTCTACAATTTTTTTCATGCTCTGACTGTAAATAATTATTTTCTACCACAACTAACCATCTACTTTTGTCACATCTCACTTTAAACTTTAAGGAAATATTGATGTTTATAAACTGTATGGACAAAAGTATTGGGACACATCATGTCCTGTTCATGCTGATTTGACATTTAAACATCAGTATTATCTTATTTACACATGTGCATTATAACATACAGATCACAGTGGATCTACAAATATACAAAACATTTAATAACAGGCAGAATATTGGTCAAATTACACTTCTCTAAAGACATTTCATTTTATTCATATTTGTTCAGATTATTCACATTTTTTGTAAAAGGATAGTCTGTAAATGTAAACATTTTCATGTAATTTTACTTGTTTTACACTAAAACAAAGACAAAAGTTTGGAGTTATCATTATTTATAGGTTACTGTGGTAGTATTTTACTGGTCTGACCCACTTTAGATCAAATTGGTCTGTATGTGGAACCTGAACTGGAATTATTTGGACTTCCTTTATTGTTAATATCTTAAGTGTAATTTTTGCATTTTATAAATTCGTCCCAGGAGCCGGATTGGAGTGTTTGGTGAGCTGGTTTAGGCATGTTTGACGCACCTGGTCTGAAGCATCTGTGTGAAGAACTGGACCTGCAGCTGATGCACTTATGGTAAGTGATAGATAGATAGATAGATAGATAGATAGATAGATAGATAGATAGATAGATAGATAGATAGATAGATAGATAGAACACAAGAGCAAACACACTATACATAATAAATTAGAAATGTAAAAAAAACACCCCAAAAATGGTAGAAAAACAGTAAGGTGCAGCAATAAATTATAATGTGCAAAGTGGATGTGTATATGTATGTATGTGTACATGTATGTATGTATGTGTACATGTATGTATATATGTGTATATGTACAGGGTGGGGAAGCAAAATTTACAATGAACATTTAGTTGTTTTTTCTCAGCAGGCACTACGTCAGTTGTTTTGAAACCAAACATATACTGATGTCATAATCATACCTAACACTATTATCCATACCTTTTCAGAAACTTTTGCCCATATGAGTAATCAGGAAAGCAAACGTCAGTGTGTGTGATTTGCTGAATGCACTCGTCACACCAAAGGAGATTTCAAAAATAGTTGGAGTGTCCATAAAGACTGTTTATAATGGAAAGAAGAGAATGACTATGAGCAAAACTATTAGGAGAAAGTCTGGAAGATACTATTAAAGAAGAATGGGAGAAGTTGTCACCTGAATATTTGAGGAACACTTGCACAAGTTTCAAGAAGCGTGTGAAGGCAGTTATTGAGAAAGAAGGAGGACACATAGAATAAAAACATTTTCTATTATGTCCATTTTCTTGTGGCAAATAAATTCTCATGACTTTCAATAAACTAATTGGTCATACACTGTCTTTCAATCCCTGCCTCAAAATATTGTAAATTTTGCTTCCCCACCCTGTATGTATGTACATATTGTTGGTTTAGACAGAGGGGTGAGAGCTAATAAGCTCTGCTTCTTCTCACTCCTTTTCGAATATGACTTTTTTCTTTTTCTTTCTGTGTGTATCATTATTTTATGCTTCCTTGAATTTTCATTTCAATATTATGTTGTGCAAAGAAGTCTAATAGTAGCAATCAGGAAGCTTGTATCATTCCATATTCGAAATAAATCAATTTAAAAAAAAAAAAAAAAAGTAAAATGAATTGTTGAGTATTATGGACAGTGAAATACAGAGTGGATGCATTTATTTATTTATTTATTAGGGACAGTGCATAGTAATGAACATCTACAACAGTTGCAGCTGTAAATATGCCAGATTGTAGCAGCAGCGCTAATTTCCATCTGTCGTCCGTAGGCAGGTGACAAGGAAGACAGTTGACAAAAAAGCAAAACATCATAAAAACACACAGAACAACACAGTGAGGATGATCTACTAATGGTAACAGACTTGGTTTTCCTTCATCCAATGTTTAAGTTGTGATTTGAAGGAGGCATATGATTGTGAGTCTTCTTCAGCTGCAGCAAAACGACACAATTTCTGCAAATAAACGCAGGACAGAACAGACACTGAAGTATCGCTATAAATGGACAGAAATAAACCCACTAACCTAGCATCCTGTTAGCATTAACCCCGTGCAACACTGTAAAATACTGTAATTATACTGATTAATGTATCATTTAAACAAATATTTGCTGAGTCGGGACGTTTTGACAGGGCTAATATTGTTTGTTTTAATGTCTACATCTGTGCAGTGGATCTGAAATGTAGATCATAAACAAACATCATGAAAAGGCCCAGACCTGTTCCACATAGACAAGACTGATCAGCAGGTTTTAAAGCACGTATTCAGAGGGGAAACACCAAAGAAGAAGAGGGTTGTTTATGTGTGAGTGTCTCTGCGTATTTGTTGTGTTTAGTTTTGTGATGAAAGATATCGGTGTTGTGTTGGATATTTTTACCTTTAAAACCTGTTGGACTGTCTGTCAGCTGTCAAACATTTAACAACATTCTATTATACTGAGGTTTTCATAAAGACAGAAGCATTAACCCTCAAACATCTGTTCTACTTCAACCTGCAGAATAGAATAGAATAGAATAGAATAGCCTTTATTGTCATTGTTTGTGCAATGAAATTAGAAGTGCTACTCCAGTCAGTGCAACAATATTAATTAAAAAAACAAAACAATATTCAGAAAATAAGAAGAGGGAATATGAAAATGACAAAAACTAAAAATAAGATAAGATAGAATATAAAATTTTACTAAAGTAAAAAAAGAATAGAGCTAAAGTAGAACAGAAATTAAAAAAAATAGATATACAATATGAATATGAATAATATGAATCTATCTATCTATCTATCTATCTATCTATCTATCTATCTATCTATCTATCTATCTATCTATCTATCTATCTATCTATCTATCTATCTATCTATCTATCTATCTATCTATCTATCTATCTATCTATCTATCTATCTATCTATCTATCTATCTATCTATCTATCTATCTATCTAGTTTCAAATATAACATATGTAATAAATAAACTATTTACATGTAGTTTATGTATTTTGTACATGTTATATATATATATATCTATGAAACAGTATATGTGTGTATGTATTTGTATGCATGTACTGTATGTATGTATGTATGTGCAGTATGTACAGTATGTATGTATGTATGTATGTGAAACAGTATGTGTATATGTATGGAAAAAGTCTACATAAAAATGCTTTTATGTTTTGATAAATAGTGAATAAATATTGTATTGTTATTGCAGGAACAGCAGATTATTGTACATAATTCATATATATAGTCTGTATGTCTAAGAGCAGATATTCACCGCTGAACTGTATATAACAGAAGTGTCTAAGGCTCCTCAGGGGTTTTTTCCACCCATGTGAATTATCACGCTGTAGTTTTTGCTCTTAAATCTGTTTCAGCACATTACACCAGAGGGGATTTCACCCTTAAGCTCAAATGATCTCCCATGAACTTTCTCTTTCTCTTTGTGTTTACATGAGATTGAGGCTTTTCCTGTAACACTTTACATGCACTGCAAGCAAAACAAATTTATTTTTATAAGTGTGTTTCGTAGCCAATGGCAAGCCACAGTCCTTTACACAATCCACTAGGCATATAAGAAACAGATGATTAAAACAGAGAAGGCACAAACGCAGAAGAATGTGGAATAAAACCAGAAACACAAACAGACAAAATGTGTAAAACAATAAAACAGTCAGTCAGCAGCAGCAAGAATAAACACAATAGATGCAAAGATTAGACATACACGTGTTTACTCGTCTAATCGAATAAAGAGTCTGGTGTGACTCCAAAGCAGCAGGTTAGGGAGGGTTTTTCCATCAACAGAAGAACAACCAGTTTGTCACATGGTGATGATTAATACTGGTCTGTCCCTTTAACTTCAGCCAGGTAAGTGCTATTACTGCCATGTTTCATCAGAAAGAACGACAGAAACGCAACAGCATGAAACACATGCAGTGGGTTTGTTGGTTTAGTAAAGTTCTAATGTCCACACATGTGCATTAATGTCTGTATTTAGATCCAATCTGATATATGTGAAGTATGAACAGCAGGAAAAACTAAAGTGTCAGGGTCAAAACAGCTGCTCTAAACCAAAGTGTTGGTAGTGGTTTAGTATGGAGGTCACACTAAATATGACCACTTTGGTTTATTGAAGCTTACTATTATGTCAGTTTTTGTTTATTTTGTTGATTATTTAATTTGTTTTGTTGATTATTTTGTTCATTTTTGTTCAGTTTGTCAAGTATTTTGTTCATTTTTGTTGATTATTTTTGTTCATTTTGTTGATTTTTAATTCATTTTTGTTCATTTTCTTGATTATTTAGTTCATTTTTTGACCATTTTGTCAATTATTTTGTTCAAATTGTAAAATCTTTTGTTCTTTTTTGTTGATTATTTTTGGTCGTTTTGTTGATTATTTTGTTCATTTTTTGACCATTTTATTCCATCCATCCATCCATTATCCACCGCTTATCCGGGGCCGGGTCGCGGGGGTAACAGTCTAAGCAGGGATGCCCAGACTTCCCTCTCCCCAGACTCCTCCTTCAGCTCTTCCAGGGGGACCCCGAGGCGTTCCCAGGCCAGCCGAGAGACATAGTCTCTCCAACGTGTCCTGGGTCTTCCCCGAGGTCTCCTCCCGGTGGGACATGCCCGGAACACCTCCCCAGGGAGGCATCCAGGAGGCATCCGAAACAGATACCCGAGCCACCTCAGCTGGCCCCTCTCGACACGGAGGAGCAGCGGCTCTACTCCGAGCTCCTCCCTGGTGACTGAGCTCCTCACCCTATCCCTAAGGGTGCGCCCAGCCACCCTGCGGAGGAAACTGACCATTTTATTAATTTTGTCAATTATTTTGTTCAAATTGGTAAATGTTTTGTTCTTTTTGGTGATTATTTTTGGTCATTTGTCTCAGTAATTATCACATAATTACTTTTTGATATAATCCTTGAAATTAAGGCTATTTATTTCCTTTCCAGTAACATATTTTTTTAATGTTTTCTGAAACCTGATATAAAACATCAGAAAATTAAGGCCATTAATTTTATAGCATTAAATTTATGATGTTTTATATTAGGTCAGATGTTGTAACAAATTGAAAAAATAATTGCTTGAAGCAAAAATGAGGAGGAACCCCCCCCCCCCCCCAAAAAAAATCAAGAAAATGGTAAACAAAATGCGCGAAAATTAACTAATTAATCACAAAATTAATAAAATAACCAACAAAATGAGTAAAAATGTCCAAAATAATCAACAAAAAGAAGATAAATAATTAACAAATTGAACCAAAATGAGCAAAATAATCAACAAAGATAAGATAAGATAAGATATTCCTTTATTGATCCCACAATGGGGAAATTCACAGTGTTATCAGCAGCATGAAACATACACACAACATGCACATACACGTAAGAGCAGTCATATAAATTTGAATAAAAAAGTGTTTAAAAAGGATAGTGCAAATATGGTTTGGTATGATGTAGTGCAATGGTTAGAATATAAATATATATGTATGTATATATATATATATATATATATATATATATATATATATATATATATATATATATATATATATACATATACAGATTTGAGTATATACAGCATAGATGGGATAGAGGGAGGGTTGTTATTACTCCACATATGTGGTGATCTACTGGGAGCAGGACTGATTGTGAAGTCTGACAGCAGAGGGAAGGAAGGACCTGCGGTATCTCTCCTTTGTGCAGCGTGGGTGAAGAAGCCGGTCACTGATGGTGCTTTCTAGGGCTCTTACAGTCTCAAAAATGAACAAACTAATGAAAAAATCTAAAAAAACAAAAAAAAAAAACAAATTAATTGCAAAATTATTAAAATAATCTACAAAATGTGTAAAAATGATCAAAATTTGAATGAGAAGAATAAAATATTGAACAAAATTAACAAAATAATTTATAAAATGTAACAAAAACTAACAAAATAATAAGGTTTTGTTCAATAAACCAAAGTCTTCATATTTAGTGTGACCTCCTTTTGCCTTTAACATGTCTTTAACCTTTTTGTTCAGATTATATGAGATTTATGGTATTAATTGTCTGATGTTTTATACCAGGTTTCATTCAACACAAATCAGATGTTGTTGACATGAAGCAAAAATGAACAGAAAACCTCCCAAAAATGAACAAAATAGTTAACCAAATGGACAAATGTTAGCTAATTAATCACAAAATTAACAAAATAATCAACCAAATGTCCAAAACAAATCAACAAAAATGAACAAATTAATAAGAAAATTTTTTTAAAAAGAACAAATGACTCACAGGATTAATAAAATCATCAACAAAATGTGTAAAAATTACCAAAATATAAATGATCAGAGCAAAATATTGAACATATTGAAAGAACTGAACAAAATAATGAACAAAAAATTCATGGCATTAATTTACTGATGTTTTATACCAGGTTTCATTCAACATGTCAGATGTAACAAATTTTAAAAAATAATTGACATGGAGCCAAAATGAGGAGGAAAAATCCCCCAAAATGAATAAAATTGTGAACAAAATGAACAAAAAATTAACAAATTAATCACAATATTAAAGTAATCAACAAAATGAGTAAAATTGTCCAAAATAGTCAACAAAAAGAAGAAAAATAATTTAAAAAATTGAACAAAAATGAAAAAAATAATCAACAAAAATCAACAAAATAGTCAAAAAATTAACAAAAATGAATGAAATAATAAAAATGAAAAAAAAAAAAACTAACAAAATTAGCAAATTAATTGCAATATTAATGAAATACTCAACAAAATGAGTAAACATGTCCAAAATAATCAACAAAAAGAAGAAAAAAATTAACAAATTGAACCGAAATGAACAAAATAATCAACAAAATGAATGAAATGGTCAACAAAATCAACAAAGAGGAACAAACATTAAAAAAATTAAGAAAAAATAAAATTAAATTAAAAAATGTCACATTATTAATGATATAATCAACAAAATGTGTAAAAATGACCAAAATATCAATGAAACGAACAAAATATTGAACAAAATTAACAAAATAATTTGTAGAAAATTAAGAAAAACAACAAAATAACAAATAACAAAATAATAAAGTTTTGTTCAATAAAACAAAGTATTCATATTTAGTGTGACCTTCCTTTGCATTTAACATCTTAAACCTTTTTGTTCAGATTATAGGAGATTTATGGCATTAATTTGTTTATATTTCAAGGTACATATGGCAAATAAATCTTATGTTACGTTACGTTACCTTACCTTACCTTACCTTACCTTACCTTACCTTCAGTTTTATTCAACACACGTCAGTTGTTTCTCTTGTTTGTGCAGTTTCTTGTCATAGGGTCAGAGGTCAAACTAAATTGTGACTTTAACCTTTACAACACATTTAGTTCAGTTTTTTGTGTCTTTTAAGGCTGTGCACACATTTCCTGGATTTTCTTGATGTATCTGCAAAAAAGAGGATGATAAATAAATACGTCTGATCATTTCAACCCTGGAAAAACAACAGAACTGGAGTTGGGCTTAAACTGGTGCACAGGAGCGTATGTGTGAGGTGGAGGACGAGTACAGGTGTAGATTTAAATAAGTGCACTTGACTCTGATAAGAAGTGTGTTATTTAGTGTTTCAGAATAACTTAAAGGGCAGTAATGTCTGAAAAATGTGCAAACACGACAAATATGTTTGGATTTTCTGTCCCCTTCACGTGCCTGAAGCGCTCGTGCAGCTGTCGTGGTGCGTTCAGGGTCTGCTTCTGTCAGTAGAAGAAAAATCAGCAGGGAGTCATTTAGAGAAACAGAGCTGAGAAAACAGATCCAACCCCTGATGGAGACCCCACACCCACCCACCAGAGCCCCACGGGAAAGACCACCTCCTCCTCCTCCTCCTCCTCCTCCTCCTCCTCCTCCTCTTTTTCCTCCTCCTCCTCCTCCTCTTCCCTCTCCTCCTCCTCTTCCTCCTCCTCCTTCTCCTCTTCTCCCTCCTCTTCCTCCTCCTTCTCCTCTTTTTCTTCTTTTTCCTCCTCCTCTTCCCCCTCCTCCTCCTCCTCCTCCTTCTCCTCTTCCTCCTCCTCCTCTTCCCCCTCCTCTTCCTTCTCCTCCTCTTCCTCCTCTTCCTCCTCCTCCTCCTCCTTTTTTTTCCTCTTTTTCCTCCTCCTCCTCTTCCCCCTCCTCCTCCTCCTCCTCCACCTCCTCTTCCTCCTGCTCTTCCTCCTCCTCCTCCTCCTCTCTGCTCCTGCTGCCAAAAGCCCAGCTGAACAGTGACAGGGTCAGTGTGCTGGTTTCATCCCAGAACAGGTCACATAAACACATAAACACTGGGAAAATGACCAGGACACACTGAAGTGGATGTTTATAGAGACATGTTATGAAACCAAATTTACAAATTTTAAAGGAAGTCTGCAGCAAAAACAGTTCAACAATTAATTCAGTTAATTCATATGAACTCAAACTGATAGTAACTGATACAAATACATTATTACAAATATTACATTATTGAACTCGCTGTATTGTGGCTTCCTCCACCGCTACCACAATAACCACAATAATACGAGTAAATTAAACTACTGGTATTTAGGGGTGGAAGAAAATATCAGCTTTGCCATAAATCGTGATATTTCATTTCACAATACTGTACTGATATTAAAAAGTACTGTATCAATATTTTTAGGTATTTATTCAAATGCAGATATTGTGGAGGTTCATTTTAGTTTTTTGTTTTTCTTTTTGGTTTATATTTTATTTATTATTATTGAACACTCTTTTATTAAATAATGTTAGTTCCTTTGTTGGGATTACACAAAAATAATGTTCTGATATTAGTTCTGAACAAATAGAATATGAACATTTGAACAGGATCTGAAACTAAGGTCTGTAAAACAGAATCTACTCTATTCTATTCTATTCTATTCTATTCTATTCTATTCTACTCTACTCTACTCTACTCTACTCTACTCTACTCTACTCTACTCTACTCTACTCTGTTCTATTCTGTTCTATTCTATTCTCAGAGACCAGACTTTGTATAATTTCAATGGGCCCTCAAACTTTACCGTAAAGGAAAAAATTCATATTGATATCTGTATATATTGATGTATGAGTGGAGCAGATGCTGCTCTAACATTGGACTGTCCCACTGCTGTCTGTTTGTTCTGTTATTGTAAGTATTTGTGTTATGTTTTTCTCAAAAATAAAAGTAAATTTAAAAAAAATGCATAATTCCATTAAAAAAAAAGCAAAACATCACTCCTCTAAAAACTCTTTTTTCAGCTTCTGTACACAAACCACAGGATTTGCACAAAGTTTAATGTAAAAAATGCCTTGTGCAAGACTTCATTCCTCATATTTTTACCACTTTTTTTGCTTTGCATCTGCCCTGTGTTATACTGAGACCACTCCTTGCTCACATTCCTGCCCATCAAACACTCAGTAACATGAACAACGTACAGAACTTTACCAAGGAAAACAACAGAGAGCTATTATGTAAGAAGCCTGTGGTCACGTAACAGTATAACGCAAGACAGAGCAGCAATGTATAGACGCTGGAGGGACAGAAAAGGTGGAAAGAAGAGAAAAAAAAGGGGAGGGAAGTAAAAGAATGAGGGGAAGGAATGAATTAAAGACGAGAAAAAAAAGTAAGCGTATGGACAGACACAGACTGTGCAGACGTATAGAATGGTGAAGAGTTCTAGCAATTCAGCGCTGCAAGTTTATTTAACTGTAAAAAAATGATGGAAAAAATAGCAGTAAATAGGAGGAAAGTAAGAAGAAAGATCAGGCAGATGTGTTTTTTTGTGCTTTACATGTGCTTGGGTTCGGTTCTGTTTAGCGCTGTGTATTGGCAAGAATCTGGCAATACAATACAAATCACAATACTAGGACCATGGTACGATATATTGCGATATTGTTAACGAGGCATTATTTTTTTTGTTTTGTTTTGTTACTTCTTCTAAGAGATTATTTGCTGGAAAAATTTTAATTATATCAGAAATTAGCACAAATACTAAACACATTTTTATTTGATCAGAACAGGATTTAATACTGTATCACAAAACTTTCCTCTGTAAAAAACAACTTTTTTTTTTTTTTTTTACAGATAAATAAAAATAAAATTACAAGGACAAAAAAGACACACACAAATAAATAAATAATACAATGTTTAATTATGTTTAACTGTTTCAGATCCTGCTCAAATGTTCATATTCTATTAGTTGTGAATAGAATCCATAGTGTTCAGTCCCTGAATCGTCCAACATCAGAACATTATTTTTGTTCAATTCTAACAAAGGAACTAACATCTGCCTCTTTCCGACAGTAAAAAGTGCTTTTAGGATGATTGAAATAACCATTATTTAACAAAAGAGTGTTATCAGTTATTATCAAAAAAAATACATGTATGACCTGCAATATCACAATACTACTTTTTTAGTAAACAAACAACAGAGCAAATTACCCATGTGAATGCAGAAATAAAACACTTGGCAGGATTCCCCCCAAAATTAAAAAAAACGCAAAAACATGAACCTCCACCATATCTCCATTTGAATAAATACCTAAGAATATCAGTACAGTACTTTTTAATATCGATACAGTATCATGAAATAAAGTATCACAATATATTGCGGAATCAATATTGTCTTACAGCCCTAGTTCTGTTTAATTTGTCTGGGTTGTTAATCCACTGAAGCACAACAAGGACTATCTGTACCTGAAACCATAGATGCAAAGGAATGTCCCTCACACAGAAGGCCTATTGTGCATCATATCTGATCTAAATTCAGCCAAGAAGGCAAATGAAAAGACAGATGGACTCTGAGATGGATGAAGACAAACAGACAAAACGTGCTGACTTTGGGTGACGCTCTGTACCGGCCTGTTCGGTACATTATCCACAACAGTATCCTGTAAATACAACTGGTCAGGGTTGTTTCTGTATGTTCCACAACAGTAGTAACACTTTAACCCACGGGTGTTAAACATGGGGTCCAGGGGCCAAATCCAGCCCGCCAAAGGGTCCAGTCTGGCCCCTGGGATGAATCTGTGAAGTGCAAAAATTACACTGAAGATATTAATCATTTTAGTTCAGGTTCCACATTCAGAGCAATTTAATCTCAAGTGATCAGTAAAATACCGTACTTTCAGGGCTATAAGCCACACCCACCAAATTTTAAAAGAAAAAATATTTGCACATATATAGGCCTCACCTGACTATAAGCCGCAGGTGTCCACGTTGTGACATGAGATATTTACACAGAAAGATGGTAAACAGAAAGATGATTTAAATATTTATTTCCATCCCTTCACTGCTTTTGTCCAAACAGTGTCTGTAATACAGCAGTAAAACGGCAGGAACAGGCTGGTTCGAAAACCCAGAAAAGTCATTGATCTGCATCTCCATCTTCCTTCTGCTCATTAAACCACTGCAGTCGTCTTCTTCAGTGTCAGAGTTGAACATCCTCAAATTCTCCGTCACACTCCTTCTACGTCTCTTTTACGTTGTGGCTCTCAATGGCACTTCTGTGCATCAGTTCTGTTTCCTTCTCGGACAGCCAGAGCGATTACTTTTAACTTAAATGCTGCATCATATGCATTTCTTTGTGTGTTTTCCATGATGAGGGTTTGTGCAAAATGATTGTTCAAAGTTAAGATTAAAACTTCTCTCCATCACCTCTTCCACCTGTCTGTCTCACTTTTGCGCTCCCTGCTAGTACGCCCCCTGGAGGCCGTTAGCCCGTATAAATCTATACTCGAGCTGCATCGCTGTATAAGCCACAGGGCTCAAAGCGAGAAAAAAGTAGCGGCTTATAGTCCGGAAAGCACAGCACTATCATAATAACCTTTAAATCAGTGTTTTTCAACCTTGGGTCAGGACCCCACATTGGGTCGCCTGAAATTTCTAGTAAATGATAAAAAAAACTAAAAAAAACAACAACTTACTAATAAAAAACATATGTCGAGTTGGCAGAGACAATTCCAATCCATAACAGTCATGACAAACTGTGAGTGTGAAACTGCAGCACTGTGGTTCTGTTTATCTGTCAAATGTTCATTGTGGTCAGTTTCAGATGCTGCAGCTCTTTCATAATTCATAGTTTGAGTTCTTGTTTGTTCAGTATTAATTGTCAGCCTTGTAAATCACAGCTGGACTGACTGTACTCATCCAATTCTAAATAGTATAGCAAACTATTACATGATCAAAAACAAATTAATTTTACCAAAAAAAAAAAAAGTCTCCATTTTGAATGCCTGGAGTCGCCAGAAATTTATGATGTTAAAATGGGGTCACTAGCCATAAAAGGTTGGAAACCACTGCTATAAATACTCACAACTCCAGATTTTTCTGTTAGTAAATGTAAACATTTTCATGTAATTTCACTGTATTTACACTAAAACAAACAATCATTTCACAAAAACGCAAATAATCTGAATAAATATGAACATTTTGAAATGTCTGAAGTGCAAGTTTACCCATATTCTGCCTGTTATTAAATGTTTTGTGTGTTTGTAGATCCACTGTCATCTGTACGTTGTAATGTACATGTGTAAATGATAAACTGAGACATAATATTGTTAAAATTGCACTTAGTTTTCTTAAGAAATTTCAGTTTGTTCATGTTATTCACATTGTTTTAAAGGATAGTTGGTAGACGTAAACATTTTCATCACATATTTTTACTTTTTTCCACTCTAAAACATAGAGGAAAGTTTGGAGTTGATATTATTTATATATTATTATGTTATTATTTACTGGTCCGGCCCACTTTAGATCAAATTTGTCTTAATGTAGCCCCTGAACTGAAATGAGTTTGGCATCCCTGGTTTAACCCCTGATGTGTCTGAATTTATGATTTATTTTAAATATTCCTTAAAATTCAGCCGTTTACTCAATAGGAAAAAATGTAAAACCTGCTGATAGAATAGACCTTGTTCTTTCCATAGACATCTGAGCATGCTCAGTTCACCCACCTGTGGAACTGGAGATAAAACACAGCAGTGAGTGAGACTGACTGACTGTAAAAATAGACGTTTGGGCTTTTTTTTTTTTTTTTTAACACTGTTTTCCGTATTGTTTTGTGTTTTTACCATTGTTTGCAGTGTTGCCGTGAATTTCCTTCCATTTTTTTCCTGTGTTTTTACCGAGTTTTGACTGCATAACTGTTTTTTGGAGTTCACCCAGAAGAAGCAAAACAGCTGGACTGATTTAGGAACAAAAAAAAGAGACTGGGCCAAAGTTCAAATCCTTGTTCAGTGTGTTCCAGTTCACAGTTTATATTCAACATCCTAAATCTCTTACCAGGGGTGTAAGAAAATATTAGTTCTGCAATATATTGCGATATTTCATTTCACAATACTGTATCGATATTAAAAAGTACTGTATCGATATTTTTAGGTATTTATTCAAATGCAGATATTGTGGAGATTCATTTTTGTTTTTTGTTTTTCTTTTTGTTTATATTTTATTTATTATTATTTAACGCTCTTATTAAATAATGTTAGTTCCTTTGTGGGGATTGCACAAAAATGATGTTATGATGTTAGTTCTGAACTAATAGAATATGAACATTTGAACAGGATCATAAACTGTAATGTCTTTAAAACAAAATTTAAGTTTTAACACAGGATAATTTTGTGATATAGCATTACATCCTGTTATAATCAAATAAAAATGTGTTTAGTATTTGTGCATATTTCTGGTGTAATTCAATTCTTCAAGGAAATCATCATGTAAACAAAGAAACAAAAAAATGGCCTTTTTAACATTATCGTGATATATTTTATTGTGATCCTAGTCTTGTGATTTGTATCGCATCACCAGATTCTTCCCAATACACACCCCTATCTCTTACTGATGTACATTCCGAGTATCTTATTTAGTCAAAACCCGTCAAACTTCTATTCCTCTCTCTGTCTTTTTCTGTTTTGCCCCTAAAACACTCTGTAAAGCAAAACCACTGAAGAAAAGGAACACAAGCACATACTCTCAGCAGCTTTTATGACGCCTCTACAAATACAGATTCACAGCAGAAATAATGTCTCGGGGCTTAAAGGGTTAAAAGAACATATGCATTAATAAGTAACACATAAGAAGCAGGTGTAAACTTTTGTGGTCAGGGATGCATCTGGTGTCTGTTATATTAAAAGTGCACATAAACCAGTTTATAGCACATGTAAACACACCCACTAGGGTTATTAGAGGTAACTCAAATCAGACTTAAACAGGACACTTGGATACGTTCTGCTACGTCGTTAGCATGAAGGGCTATTTAGTTAAAATGGATGCAAAAGACATGAACATATTCTACGTAATGTTCTAACCGTTCATTAATTATTTGAACCCTTTCATGCATACAGGTCACTATGGTGGACAGTTGTTCTCCAGCTGTTCTCTTGTATATTCATGGGTTTTGTTGTTTTAGTTCCATATCAGCCAACACAGTGGACACTTCTGCACCATCCCAAACACTGGCATTCAAACCATTAGTGTAACTTTTCTGTTCTTGATAAACCTGAATCTGTTTTAAATCAATTGCTAATTGTTATTAGATTATAATGAACAGTTTTCGTAATAATTTTTCTTTTGGATATTATATCTCCATGAAGTGAGTAATAACTAGTATTAACCCTATAACACCAAATGTATCTTATTTGACACATGGGTTTTGAAGCCCTCTACATGATCAGTGTGATATTTTGTCTTGAAAAACCTGATGTATACAATTAGATACATGTAATACACAGATAATCCACCAGGGGGAGGAGTTCATTCACCAGAGGCCTTTCCAGTGACACTACAAGACTGTCATTAATGAGGAAGGAGGAAGAACTTTGACCATTTTGAAAAGGAATTACCAATTTGTTAGACATGTTTGTGTTATGTTTTTGTTTGTTCAAAAATAATATTTGAGCATTGAGACCCGATGGATCAAATATGATACGAAATTGAAACTCATACATGGAAATTGATATTTGAAAAACAAATTTTTTGGTTGTTCAGAAGGACCAATAAAGGCTCCAGTTTCAAAAAACTGAAATTTTCTATCAATCATTTAATGGTTCAGGCTTTACAGGGTTAGAGTTTGTGAAAATGTGAGAAAACATTAGATCAGCTGAATGAAAAATGGTTTTATTTCATAGTTTTCAAACAGTTTATCACTTTCTGATGATGGGTTTTAAATACATGTTTCTTTGCTTCAAAAATTAAACACATGCTGTCCAGCTGAGTGGACATTTTTGTAATTCCAGGAAAAATAGGTTAATAAAAAATTAAATCACATTGTTTTTTTCATGCCTAAAGAGGAATAAAAACACTCAGAAAAAAAATCCCGACTAAGGTTCTCATAATTTATGCATGAAAGGGTTAAAAAATCTAACTCATGAACAGTGACATCCTGTTTTTGTGATTTATGTTATTTTATGGAACTGTTGCATGGTATTAATGTGTGTGTGTGTATATATATATATATATATATATATATATATATATTTATGTGCCAAAAACTCCTACAAAGAAAAAAAAATGAGACTAAAACTATAACATCAGTGAATAAATATTCCAGTCAACTGGAGTAAAAAAAAAAAAAAAAAAAAACTTAAAAAAACAATCACACTAAATAAAAAGTAAATTACAGCACAAACTTAAATGAATACATGTAAAATGGTTTTATATCCTCCTGAGACCCAGCAATGCACTTGTGTGTCCTCTGTATTGGACTATTCTATTCTATTCTATTCTATTCTATTCTATTCTAATCTAATCTAATTCAGGAGGATCATATTTCATCGATATGTGCTGAAAGACCAAACAAATCCTTCAGAAAAGCAGCGTCTCAAAAGCTGATGACATATCTGACAGCGAGTAAAGGAACCTGTTTGCATTTTTCAACAGTTCTTTGTAAGTTGTGAGTCTGTTGTTGACATCAGGAACAAGAAACTGTGTCAGTAAATCTGGGTTAAAAAAACAGGGTTTGCTTGTTCCGTCACATGAAACCTCGATGTAGGAGTTTAATTTCCAAATCACTGTAGGTCAGCGGGTTATTCCAGTCCTGTGCAAGAAGAGCTTCAGTTCATGATGGTTGTGTAAATTATGTTTAATTTCATGAATCTTTTACCCAAACTTTTTCCAATTCTTCATCATAACTGAAAAAATACAACCAATGTCAGTGTCAGTCAGTGTCATGTTCTGTCTAGAATCAGTATCAGTGGAGTCAGGCTGTGTCTGTGTTCCAGTCCTGTGGTCTGAATGAAGGAGATCAATCTAACTATAGAAGTGGGCGGGACTTCCACTGGAGGAGAACTCAACTAATTCAGTCCAAGTCCAAATAGGACTTCTATCAGTGATCAATAGGAACTAGACTGATATCTGTAACCATTTACATGTTATACGCATCAAAATATGGACCAATGTAAGTAACACATTTTAATATATAAAAAAGTCGTCAAAAAAAGCAAAAATCTAAATTTGTCAAAACTGTGAAGAAACTTTGTAGACATTGTCCCAAGGAAGATGCATAAAAATTTGAAACTAGAAAAGCACTTGGAGAGCACAGACCTCCGCCAAGGCAGATCAGTCCCCTCCCCCATCACCACCAAAATGTAATCATTTGTTCCTTGTACCAGTATCAACATTTCCTGAAAATTTCCTGAAAATCCATCCATAACTTTTTGAGTTATCTTACAGACAGACAGACACAGACAGACACAGACAGACAGACAGACACAGACAGACAGACAGACACAGACAGACACAGACAGACAGACACAGACAGACACAGACAGACAGACAGACACAGACAGACAGACAGACACAGACAGACACAGACAGACAGACACAGACAGACAGACACAGACAGACACAGACAGACAGACACAGACAGACAGACAGACACAGACAGACACAGACAGACACAGACAGACAGACAGACACAGACAGACACAGACAGACAGACAGACACAGACAGACACAGACAGACAGACAGACACAGACAGACACAGACAGACAGACAGACAGACAGACACAGACAGACAGACAGACACAGACAGACCTTGATGAAAACATAAACTCCTTGGCAGAGGTAACAAGATTGTTGAAATGTAGACACTGGTGACCTTGACTTTGACCCTTTAAGGTTAGTCAAGGTCAAAGGTCATGGACCCAAATGAAAGTCCATATATGACTTCTATCAGTGATCAATAGTAACTATACTGACATCTGTAACCATTTACATGTTATAAAGCATCAAAATATGGACTATTATAAGTAAAGTTTAAGTAGTTACATATTTAAAATTTCAAAAACTTGTCAAAAAATTAGTATTTCTCAAACCTGTGAACTAACTTTGTAGACATTGTCCCAAGGAAGATACATATAACATTTGAAATTCATCCGACCAGTTGTTTTGTCTAAGATGTTTGAAGAAATTGCAAAGGAAGACGACGACGGCAAAGACGAAAAAGATGAAGACGACGAAAATGATGAAGATGATGACGATGACAAAGACAAACATGACAAAGATGATGACGACAACAACATAGAACACAGAGCCTTCACAGCAGCTCATGGCCTATTGGTTTTTGAAATAACCAAGGCAGAGGACTTAAGTGACATGATTTGACTTAAGTCAGACTTAACACTTTTTTAGGACTTGACAGACTCAACTCAGACTTCTGACAGATGACTTCATCAGCTGTCCTGCTCAGAAACATAGAAAGGTCACATTTATATGACTTAATCTGTCACTGGCTTGATCTAAGAAAGAATCTTTGTGACCTAGGCATTAGCGCTCTTTCCTTGAAAATGACAACATCCAGTTTCAGAAAATGAAAAAAAAAACAGGTGTTTTTGGTCCGTTTTTTCCATTTCTTTCTTTTTTGTTTTTAGAAAGAGAAAACAAATATCAGTTCGCTTTTTAAATTTGGTTTGACACAGAAAAAGAAAAACGCCTTGAAATACAATTTTAATTCTTCTATTTTAAAATGAAAATCCAATTAACCACTTGTTTTTCTTTTGTTTCTGGAAAGAAAGTCCAATTACCACAATATACACGGACATAATACGTTAGTTTTTGCACAGTAGCTCACATGTGCAAACACAACAGGCTGCAGAATGACAACTGTAGTCTAAATACCAGGCACG
Source organism: Sphaeramia orbicularis (assembly GCF_902148855.1). NCBI lineage: Eukaryota > Metazoa > Chordata > Actinopteri > Kurtiformes > Apogonidae > Sphaeramia > Sphaeramia orbicularis. The sequence continues at coordinate 5,072,195 of NC_043960.1, forward strand.
CACACACACGAAAACACACACAGAAATACACACACAAAAGTACACACAGGCACACAGTGACTTCCTGTGCTGCACCAGCTGTGTTGAAGCTTCAGGCATTTAAGTGTAATAACATATGGGCAATGTGTACGTCCAACTGTGTGCCCGTGGGTGTGTATTGTGTATAATCGTGTCTTTGTGTGGGCGGGTTTCCTGCATGTCTTCGCCTGTTTGGACTCAACTGCATCTGTATACAGTTTTTTTTCCACAACAAAGCAAGATTCGTACCCATTTTTAATATTAATAAAAACATGAATTACTGCTCTGATATGTTGCTTCCAGATCATATGAAGTGTTTAAAAACTCTAGAAGCTGAAAAAACAAATTAAAGTATCTTTGTAATAATATTTGCCTGCAGCAGTTTGCACCAAAACGCACAGCTCTGACCTTTGACCTCTTTAGTGCAGGCTATTTATGATACCTGTAGCCAAGAAGTTTGCAATTGACCTCAGTAAAATAAGTGCAAAACTCCTTTAGACGGTTATATGTAAAGATTTGAGCTCTGAGTCACAGATTTGCATGATAAGATGCACCAAATAAAGCAGCAGCGACACTGTTTTTTTTTTTTTTTTTCACATATTTATCATTTTTTGGTACAGATTTAAGTTACATTGAAAATTTGAATATTCAGTTTCAGAGGTATTAAGCATGTTCCATTCTTCCCATCCCCCAGTCCTACATGACATACTTGATAATATCCATCCATTCTCTTCCGCTTATCCGGGGCCGGGTCGCGGGGGTAACAGTCTAAGCAGGGATGCCCAGACTTCCCTCTCCCCAGACACCTCCTCCAGCTCTTCCGGGGGGATCCCGAGGCGTTCCCAGGCCAGCCGAGAGACATAGTCTCTCCAACGTGTCCTGGGTCTTCCCCGAGGTCTCCTCCCGGTGGGACATGCCCGGAACACCTCCCCAGGGAGGCGTCCAGGAGGCATCCGAAACAGATGCCCGAGCCACCTCAGCTGGCCCCTCTCGACGCGGAGGAGCAGCGGCTCTACTCCGAGCTCCTCCCTGGTGACTGAGCTCCTCACCCTATCCCTAAGGGTGCGCCCAGCCACCCGACGGAGGAAACTCATTTCGACCGCTTGTATCCGGGATCTTGTCCTTTCGGTCATGACCCAAAGCTCATGACCATAGGTGAGGGTAGGAACGTAGATTGACCGGTAAATCGAGAGCTTTGCCTCTCGGCTCAGCTCCTTCTTTACCACAACCGACCGGTACAGCGACTGCATCACTGCAGACGCTGCACCAATCCGTCTGTCAATCTCACGCTCCATCCTTCCCTCACTCGTGAACAAGACCCCGAGATACTTAAACTCCTCCACTTGGGGCAAAGACTCCCCACCGACCCGGAGAGGGCAAACCACCTTTTTCCGGTCGAGAACCATGGCCTCGGATTTGGAGGTGCTGATCCTCATCCCGCTCGCTTCACACTCGGCTGCAAACCGCCCCAGTGCACGCTGAAGGTCCAGGTTCGATGAGGCCAACAGGACAACATCATCTGCAAAAAGCAGAGATGAAATCCTGTGGTCCCCAAACCGGACCCCCTCCGGCCCTTGGCTGCGCCTAGAAATTCTGTCCATAAAAATTATGAACAGAACCGGTGACAAAGGGCAGCCCTGCCGGAGTCCAACATGCACCTGGAACAGGTCTGACTTACTGCCGGCAATGCGAACCAGGCTCCTGCTTCGGTCATACAAGGACCGGACTTCTTGCACAGTGCTTTTTACTTTTTTGTGCGTGAATTGAATTGAAACACATTTTTTTAATGACCAGACATAGTTTTATTTACAGATGGCAAAAATGACAAAAAAATTGACAAAAAAAAAGAAATATCCTTAACTTTTTGTTTGTAGTGTACTTGATAGTAATAAAAAAATAGCAAAGCACTAATAGAACAAAAAAAGTAAGATAGAATTAAATAAAGAAGGAAAAAGAGAAAATAAGATTAAAAAAGCAAAGAAAGGGAAAAAAAATAGCCTAATAGTTGACAAATCTGCTTATTCACAATTACATCCTACACACAAGTTATGGACATGTAGTGTTATTAATTTTATTAGAGAGTACACAAGTATATATAGTACGCCAAACAGAAAACAACAAAACAAAACCAGGAAATCTGCACTAAAATCTTATTTTTTAAAAAATGTATTTATTTATTTATTTTAATGTAGACAAGATTAAATCCAATTTGAGAGGTCAACCATCAAAATTTCAACTACTATGGGGTTCTATGGTTAAATACTTAAAAAAATAAACTTAAGATGCAGCCCCACAGTTTTACTCTCTTATGCATTTAGGTTTTTGCAGATGTTCATATCATGCATTTTTACTCCTTTTGTTCCATCAGAATACTGTGGTTGCACATCTGTTTTGCCACTTGTATTCAGGACAGTTGCATTAAAAAAGTTGTTCTCTTCTGTCAAGTTCTGTTTACGATATATGTTGTTTGGTGCAAAAATGCAAAAATGCCCGTGTGTAAAGTTCTTGTTGTGCTTTGAGTCCACTTTAATCAGTAGGAAAATGAAGACAAACCGTTGACTGTCACTTGTGTCAACCTCGAAACCAAAAGGGAAGTGAAAGCAGCAAGTCTGTGTGTGTGTGTATGTGTGTGTGTGTGTGTGTGTGGACTGGAAACAACAGGCCTCGCCCAGCGCTCAGCCTTCATTGGCTGTGCTGTTGTCAAGCGCATTTTGTAACTTTCAACCAATCAGGACGGAGACCAAACTTGCCTGGAGATGCGGCGTCTTATCTGTGTTGACGTCACGTGGCCATTTAAACGGTAGACCGCAGGGTTAAATGTCCCAATGAAACGGAAAACACACCTTTAAAAAAAAACAGAAGCGTGTCTCAAACTGCCTGAGTGAGAGCTGCAGACTTCGATTCACTAAAAGGTTTATGACAATGACACCTGGTGGTTCCTTCAACCATGATTTAGGTTCTATTCGGAATGTTTTTAATGCACATGATTGTCAGAAAATATAAAAAAAAAAAAAAATATATATATATATATATATATACATATATATATATATATATATATATATGTTGCTGGAAAGGCAAAAAATAGCCTCGATTTCAAGTATTATATCAAAAAGTAATCTCGTGATGATTAATGTGAGAAATGACCAAAATAATCAACAAAAAGAACAACTATTTAATAAATTGTACGGAACTGAACAAAATTATCAACAAAATGAACAAAAATGCACAAAATGGTAAAAAAAAAAAAGAATAACAAAACCATCAACAAAATGAACAAAATAATCAACAAAATGATCAAAATTATCAAGAAAATGAGCAAAAATGAACAAAATGGTAAAAAAAATAAAACAATCAGCTAAAGGAACAAAATTGAACAAAATAATTGACAAATTGAGCAAAAATGATCAAAATGGTAAAAAAATTACAAAACAACCAACTAAATGAAAAAAAAAAAAATGCACAAAATAGTCAACAAAATGATGAATAATGAAAAAAATGTAAAAAAAAAAAAAAAAAAAAAATGGATAAAATCAACAAAAAGAAAAAAATATTTATCAAACTGAAGAAAATAATTGGCAAATAGAACAAAAATGAAGATGTTTCCAAATGTTTGTGCTGCTTCTTGTATTGAGCATTCATACTTGTGTCCTTTCTACAGAGACAACAAGAATACAGCACAGTACAAAAACAGTAAATATGTTCACGGTATTTAAAATATGTCAAAAACCTGAACTAAAGGCTCCTACAGGGTTAAGTCTGTACTTACTATGACCTATATTATGTGACAAAAACTAACACAAACAATAAGAAACATCTGACGTGATGAATAAAACTGTGTATAAAACAAAATAAATGAACTTAGTGAATCTGAAATAGTTTGAACAGTGAACAATTATGTATAATCATGTTCAATAGTATTATTTTTTCTCTCTATTTTCACTTGTAAATGTCCTTCTTCTTGTCTTTATTTTTCCACTCGTGCTCAAAATAAATGATCAGTCAACCAACCAACCAACTATCCAACCATCCAACCAACCAACTGACCAACCAACCAACCAACCAACCATCCAAACAATCGACTGACCAACTGACCCACCGACCAACCAACCAACCAACTTACCATCCAGCCAACCAACCATCTAACCGACCAAGCAACCAACAATCCATCTGACCAATTAACCATCCAACCAACCAACTGACCTACCAACCGACTGACCGACCAACCAACCAACAACCCACCAACCAACCAACCAACCAACCAACCATCTGACCTACCAACTGACTGACTGACCAACCAACCAATCAACCATCTGACCTACCAACCAACCAACCAACCAACCATCTGACCTACCGACCGACCAACTGACCAACCAACCAAACAACCAACCATCCAACCGACCGACTGATCAATCGATCGATCCTGAATGTGTATTCAGTATTTCACAGATGTTTAATCTTCAAAAAACATATATTATTTATCCATGCCCAACACCTGTCAGCATCAGGATGCAGGTAATAATGGTTTAAACCCTGCGATTAACTTCTGTGAAAACATTGAACTCTGACACAAAAGAATGTCAGCCTCTGTCCGACACCTGTGGACTGGCTTTTTATTGCGCGAGAGACAGTGAACCCAAATGAGGGGCAGATGGTTTGTTTATGGCCTTGCAGAGGGGAAACTGTGGGCTGGCAGCCACTGGGTAAAAGGTTACAGCCAAGTGGGTGAGTGACCAACAGGATGAGCAACTGTGTGGCCTGGATTTATCTGACTGGACTGTGTTCCAACCTGCTGAATTTAACACCACATGAAGAAGAACTGATGCCTGCACTTTATTTGAGGGCAGATTGGAGATTAAGAGTGCATTTTTGTCTGTTTTCTGTATAAAGGAACACAATGGTCTCCAGTTTTTAGGGGAAATTGCTGAAATTATTGTTCATATCAAGCCTCGGCCTTTAAATTTCCAAAAATTGCATTTAAGTTGACTTTTATTGTCCCTGTAAGGATTTAGACCACCTCAGTACACTTACATGTATGAGTTGGCTTCCACTGAAGGCACGTGGACCGACAGATCTATGCCAACATGTTTTTGTTTTGTGCGGAAACTGGAGGACCCAGAGGAAGTTCACATGGCATGCAAACATACAAAGTCCTCACAGAAAGGCCCTGGTCCAACTGGGAATAGAGCTGTGAACCTTCTTGCTGCCATGTGAATCGCCTGTTTTGCTTCTTGCTTTTATTCCAGTGACGTCAGTAAACCAGGAAAGACCAGGAACGACTGAGAAAACAATCATCTGGACCTGGTGTTGTTTAGAGATGCTGCATCCTTCACGTCGTCACTTCAAAGTCTGTATGAGTGTGGAAAGGTCATGTGCATGGGCTTAGAATATAGTCATCAACGGTATCACCTGGGTTCTGAGATCAGATAAGAACAGACACTGCAGATATGCATATGTTTGTTCACTCATCAGCCGACAGAACATGAGCTGTTTTGAAGGCGCTGTGTTTGTTGTCGTTTTCGTAATTGTTTTTGTCATTGTCTTTGTTGTTGTGGTGTTCATCGTTGTCTTCGTCGTTGTCTTCGTCGTCGTCTTCGTCATTGTCTTCGTCGTTGTGTTTGTCGTTGTGTTCGTCATTGTCTTCATCGTTGTCTTCATCATTGTCTTCGTCGTCATTGTCTTCGTCATCGTCGTCTTCGTCATTGTCGTCTTCGTCATCGTTGTCTTCGTCATTGTCTTCGTCGTTGTCTTCGTCTTGATCATTGTCTTCATCGTTGTCTTGGTCGTCGTTGTCTTGGTCGTCGTTGTCTTCGTCGTCATTGTCTTCGTCGTCGTTGTTTTCGTCATTGTCTTTGTCGTTGTCTTTGTCGTTGTCTTCGTCGTTGTCTTTGTCGTTTTCTTCGTTAGCAATTTCTTCAAACATCTTCTCTGATGAAACTACTGGTTGGATTCATTTCAAATTTCACGTATATCTTCCTTGGAACAATGTCTACAAAGTTTGTTCAATATTTTGACAAATTATTATTATTAAATTTTTTATGAATTTTTTTTAAATATTAAAAATGTGCCTTTACTTATCATCGTCCATATTTTTAGGGCTTATAACATGTAAATGGTTCCAGATATCTATATAGTTCCTATTGATCACTGATAGAAGTCTTTGACTGAATTAGTTGAGTTCTCCTCCAGTGAAAGTCCCGCCCACTTCTATAGTTAGATTGATGTGCATCCAGACCACAGGGTTAGAACATAGAGACAGAACCTGACAACCTCACACATTCAGCTTGGTTTTGATTGTTGACAGAACATGACGCTGACATGCAGGGACACTGGTCCGCACTTGAAGTGATTTGTTTTTTCAAGTTCTTCTTTCAGCAAATTAATATAAACATGAAGCAAAACATTAAAGGAAACAGTGGTACTTTTAACCTCCTCTTCTGCTTTTTAAAAGGGCTTGGGTTTGGAAGTAGTAGTGTTATATCAGTGCGTCCACGTGCAGCCTAGTTTTTTATGCAGACAGAGGTAAAATCAGCTGCACATGCCCCCCCCCCCCCACTCCTTCTGGCAGGCGCTCACATAAATGTAGCGTGATGCACATTGCTCATAGCACCAGGAGGAAAGCGTTTCCTGTATTTCTCAGCTCCACACATGTGACTGATTGGCCGGAGTGTGCGCCAGAAGTCCCACCCCCACTACACCCCCCCCTCTCTTCTCCTACATGTACATGAAAACAACCTGATTTATCTGTTTTCTTTTTTATTTTATACAAAACTCTTCACTGTTTGTCATGCGGGAAGTATTTGCTCATTTCATTTCACTTGGCGTTAATGTTTTGGCTGCAGTTTAGGTGTTTTAAGTTTCGTCTCAGTCTGCATATTAAGGTTCAGGCTCATGTTCATTCAGGGCCCAGAGTATTTTACTCTAATACGCACTAACAGAACCATGCAAACGTCTTGGACCACCGTTAGATTTGTTGTTTTTGCAAAGTTATAATGATCACACATATGCAATTCACAGTCTCTGTAGTAAGACACAAGGAAATATTCAGGAAATATATGTAGCAAACACTTTTAAAACAAGAGTTTCATGAAGGTGCAGCTTGTCTAGTATTCGCTGTGTCCTTGTGATATTAATACATTAATCTTCTAGTTTCATCCAACGCACGTCAGACATTTATTTTTAAGAATGGGAAAAGAGGTCACATTGAATACTGACTTTAGGCTGAAGAGGCCATTTAGTTCCAATTCTTTTTGCCTGTTTTATTAATGTGGACATATTTCTGTTATTTTCTTGTTGTATTTGAAGAAAATATACCAAGAAATTATTATACATGCTCAATTTAATCCTGCAAAATCAACTTCTAATATTTTTGCATGATACTGCACAAAAGCATTCCCATCCACATGTTTTTATTTGCAGTTTCAGTCAGAAAATCCTCAACAGAATAACTGAAAATTAAAAATTAATATTGCAAAAACATTAGAGTTGGTAGAGGTTTAAAAGCTGGTGTATAGATGAAATGTAAAATACAAGTGTAATGGAAAAAGATTTAATTATGTGTCTGCATGTAGAGGCCATTTAGTTCAGATTCTTTTGCATGTTTTAATAATGTGGACATATTTCTGGTATTTTCTTGTTGTATTTGAAGAAAAGATACCAAGAAATTAACATACCTGCTGAATTTAATCCTGCAAAATCAGCAAAGCAAAACACTTCTAAGATTTTTGCATGATACTGCACAAAAGCGTTCCTATCCACATGTTTTTATTTGCAATTTCGGTCAGAAGATCCTCAATAGAATAACTGAAAATAAAAAAATAATACTGCAAAATAAAAAAAAAAACATTAGAGTTGGTAGAGGTTGGTGTAGCGATTAAATGTAAAATGCAAGTGTAATGGAAAAATATTTAATTTTGTGTCTGCATGTATGAACCAATGTAATGTTGACTGAAAAAGTAACAAGAAACAAATATAAGGCTACGTTCAGACTGTAGCCAAATTTGGCCCAAATCCGATTTTTTTTGCCCATATGTGACCTGTATCCTATCTATTAAAGACAGTTCGAACAGCACAAATCCAATTTTTTTCAAATCTGACCCAGACCACTTTCATATGTGGTCCTAAATCCGATACGTGTCTGATATTTCGAGATGCGACTTCCGTCTGAACAGCCATGTCGCATTTATTCGACCTTTATGTCACTGAAATGCGACAAATGTCACAATTCCGGGTCCCAGGAGGAGGAGCGTCGGGAAAAACATGCTTACTTCTGTAAACTTCGTGTGTATCTGTGTGGTCACGTATTACATCGGGACCTCTTTTGCGCATGTGGGTCACTTTAGTGTTGCATTCAGTTCATACTCAAAACTGATACAAGTCGCATTTAATGTGTAATATGAACGAGCACACACAAAAAAATCAGATTTCACCCAAAAATCCGAATTGTGCATTAAGACGTGCTGTCTGAACGTAGCCTAAATGACACATTAGATGTGAAACTGAAATGAAAAGCTGCCATTTATTAAAAGCTGCAGAAACAATAAGGCTTTAACAAATTGTGCACGAAAATGAAACAGTATTATACGATCCAAAACTGCATCTAAAAGTTTCAAACTACGATGATGATGAACCAACTCTTTATATCACAGGTGTCAAACATGCGGCCCAGGGGCCAAATCCGGCCCGCCAAAGGGTCCAGTCTGGCCCTTGGGATGAATTTGTGAAATGCTAAAATTACGCTGAAGATATGAACAATCCTTTTAGTTCAGGTTCCACAATCGAACCAATTCAATCTCAAATGGGTCAGATCAGTAAAATACTACCCAGTAACTTATAAATACTCAGAACTCCAAATTCTTCTCCTTATAAATATAAATATTTTCATATATTTACACTAAAACAAAGTATAATTTCACAAAAAAATTGTGAACAACCTGAAATGTCTTAAGAGAAGTGCAATTTTAACAATATTCCACCTGTTAATAAATGTTTTGTGTGTTTGCAGACCTACTGTGATCTGTAAGTTATATATAATGTACATGTGTAAATGATCAACTGAAACATGATATTATTAAAATTACACTTATTTTTTCAGTTCATGTTATTCACATCTTTTGACAGGATAGTTTATAGATGTAAACCTTTTCATGAAGTAATTTTACTTTTTTCACTCTAAAACATAGAGGAAAGTTTGGAGTTGACATTATTTGTGTATTACACTGGTCAACAACAAATTTATTTAAGTTTTTTGAGCTGATTTAGGATAATTTTGCTGTGCTGAATCCAAAAATCACATTAATTTTGCTCAATCAGGTCAACTTTCTGAACTATGCTACATATTGGCTTTTGAACATTTTTGCTTACATTTATGGTCATTTTCACATCATATGATACAAAATTCTTTCATATTTCTTGCAATAAACAAGTTCTGAAGATTTTACTTTTGCCAATTTATGATTAATGGGTTTTTTAATATTACAGGTGAATGAAATGGCTTCGACTAGAAGATCTTGCAAAAATAAGCCTGATGTATTCTGCTACATCTGCGGTGAATACACCATTGTACCTAACAGGAATCCTGTTAGAAAATGATTTTTTTTCTCTTAAAACCTATTTTGGGTGAGAACTATATAAAAAATCAACTGATAAAGTCACAAAAATGGAATCAATTTTGTGAGAAGATCAAATTTTTCAAAATCAAATTAGCAAAAAAACCTGACCTGATTGAGAAAAACAGATGTCATTTTTGGATTTAGCGGTGCAAAATGGTCCTAATTCAGTTGAAAAAACCTAGAGAACTTGCAAAAAACATTTTTTTGTAACCCAGTGTTATTATGTTATTATTTTACTGGTTCGGCCCACTGCAGATCAAATTTACCTGAATGTGGCCCCTGAACTGAAATGAGTTTGACACCCCTACCTTATATTCACATTAAAAGTATGCAAATAAATTCACACTTTCTGAAAATTCATCTGCAAACCCACCTCATCCTGTCTTCAGACTTCTAGGAAATAACTAAAAGTTCCAAACACACATAGTTGACTGACTTCACAGAGGGAGGGGTCTACATTCGTCACCCAAAAAAGCCCTGGAATGTCTGCACATGTACGTTAAACTGTGTGAGCTCATGTAAGGAAGTCAGATTTTCCTCTTTAAAAACTGCATAAAGTAAAAAAAAAAAAAACGTGACCTTGAATGAGAGGGGAATTAATGGGAAGTTGGCTGACCGAACGCCTTTCAGCTCCTAAAACAACAGGAAAAGCACTTGTAAACTCAGACCACACTGGCTAAAAAAACAAATTCTCACACCGGGGTTACATTAATGTTTGGGCCGATTTACAGATTTGTTGTCAGGATTTGTAATGTGATATCTGACTCAGCATCGGATAATTCATTTACAGGGGACTAAACACAAATCTGCACAGCGTTAACAGTGTTTACATGTTTTATACTGTACGTCCTGTACATTTTCACCAGTTTATACACTACACCAACTTTATATAGTCTGTGTTTTGAGAGACATTTCATGAATTTTTACTCCTGTTAAGTTGAGTAAAGGTGAACTGGACAATAAAAATACATATGTATTGACAAAAACATCGGTAAAAGTGGCAAATTTAGTGTCAGAGCAGACTGAGCTCATGAAATCACGTTGTATGTCACGCCAGTTTTTATGGCATTTGGCGTGCTGTATGTACGCATTTTCATCCTTTTGTGTGTTATTCAACGTCATTTGATCGCATGTCAATGTACGCCAAGATCTCCGGTTTACATATCCATAAGTGCTAACCCTAAGTGCTAACCACTAACCCTAACTGCAAACCCTAACCCTAACCGCTAACTGCTAATCGCTAATCATGTAGTATTTTACACCATGTGAACATACACGAAGAAAGCTTATAAATGCGTACAGATAACACACCAATTAAAAGTGATGCGGCTATTGAAAGGCTCACATACACTGCCAACCCTAACCGCTAACTGCTAATCGCTAATCACGTAGTATTTTACGCAACATGAACATACACGAAGAAAGCTTATAATGCGTACAGATAACACGCAAATTAAAAGTGGCAGAGCTATTGAAAGTCTCACATACACTGCTAACCTTAACTGCTAATTGCTAACCGCTAATCCTATCCGCTAACTGCTAATTGCTAATCACGTAGTATTTTACGTAACATGAACATACATGTAGAAAGCTTATAAATGCGTACAGATAACACACCAATTAAAAGTGATGCGGCTATTGAAAGGCTCACATACACTGCCAACCCTAACCACTAACTGCTAATCGCTAATCACGTGATATTTTACATGATGCGAACATACATATAGAAAGCTTATAATTCATACAGATAACACGTCAATTAAAAGTGGCAGAGCAATTGAAAGTCTCACATACACTGCTAACCCTAACTGCTAATTGCTAACCGCTAATCCTAACTGCTAATTGCTAATCACGCGGTATTTACACAACGTGAACATACTTGTAGAAAGCTTATAAATGCGTACAGATAACACGCAAATTAAAAGTGGCATAGCTATTGAAAGTCTTATATACACTGCTAACCCTAACCACTAATTGCTAACCGCTAATCCTAACTGCTAACTGCTAATTGCTAATCACGTGGTATTTTACACGACATGAACATACACATAGAAAGCTTATAATGCGTACAGATAACACGCCAATTGAAAGTGGTGTAGCCATTGAAAGGCTCACATACACCGCTAACCCTAACTGCAAATTGCTAACCGCTAATCCTAACCGCTAACTGCTAATCACGTGGTATTTTACATGGTGTGAACATACACTTAGAAAGCTCATAATGCATACAGATAACACACCAATTAAAAGTGGCGTAGCTATTGAAAGGCTCACCTGCGCAATTAAACAGAAAACTCAGATTTTCCACAAGACATGGAATTCATTTCTAAAATTTTTCGAATCAAGGCCTGATATCTCATCATCATAACTTACAAAGTGAGACCATACCCTTTTTTTTCTTGTTATGATGTTTGATTATGTATCAGATGTACAAAAATGGATGTTGAGAAGTCTTCAAGTCACCATTACTTATTATTTAGTTATTCACTTTCACTGCTGTTTCAAAATTCAGAGGTTGTCTTGGGGGGGGGGGGGGGGGGTGCTTGTGGTTTTGGGGGTTTATGCTCAAGGGAGACCCACACAATATTACCAATTCATGTCAGAAAATATATGTAATGTGTTAAAACATTTAATAGAGATATGTATTTTAAAAAAAAAAAAGTGGCTTTTTATCTGTACACAATTCATGATATCACGTTGGTCAGAGATAAACTTTAGATTATATGAGTGTCCTCTAGAGCAGGGCTGTCAAACTCATTTTGGTTCAGGGGCCATATTTAGCCCAATTTGATCTCAAGCGGGCCAGACCAGTAAAATAATGACTTAATAACCTATAAATAATGACAAATCCAAGTTTTTCTTTTTGCTTTAGTATAAAAAAAAACCCAATTAAATTATGAAAATATTTACATTTTACAAAAAAGATGTGAATAACCTGAAAAAACAGAAATTTCATTTGAAAAATTGGTGCAATTTTAACAATATTTTGCCTCGACTTATTATTTATGCATGTGTATTTACACACAATGTTACATAAACATTTGGTAACAGACAGAATATTGTTAAAATTTTGGAGTTTGGAACTAAAATTTGAACAATTTCTACAATATTCCATCTGTTATTATGAACACAACTCCAGATCACAGTGGATCTATAAACGCACCAAACATTTAGTAACAGGCAGAATATTGTTAAAATTGCACATTTCAGGTTGTTCGTCTTTGTTTTTATTTATGTATTTATTTGCATTTTATTATGAATTAATAGTTTTGTAAATGTAAATATTTTCACAGTGTAATGTTATTTTTTTACTTAAATTTTTTCCGCATAATTTTTCCCAAAGAAAATTTGTAGTTGTCATTATTTATGGGTTATTGTGTTGTTATTTTTACTGTAGATCACATTGGTCTGTATGTGGAACCTGAACTAAAATGATTTTGACAACCTGGACTGTTCAGGTTCATTTTTGCACTTTCATCCTGTGGGGCCGGAATGGAACCTTTGGCGGGCCAGATTTGGCCCCTGGACCACGTGTTTGACACCTGTGCTCTAGAGGCTTAAATTTACTTAAAATTTGCATGAAAGTCTCAAAGAACAAATGACTGAAGAAAAAAAATCACTTTTTTGGAGGAAACTTAAAATATCTTGTGGTTTTCTCGCAGAATACTTTTTGTAAAAATCCAAAGTACGTAAAGACAGTAGATGTAGTCTCTGTAGTAAATTATAAATATTAGAAAAATATAAGAAAATAAACTATATACATATAAAGTCTATATATATACATAAGGGCACAGTATCAACTTCTGTACAGTTTTGAAATACAAAAATGTAGAAAAAACAGTGCTCTGCAAGTTTTTTTTAATTTTCACAACAAAGTGCATTTTTCAGAATAGTTTTTGTTTTTCAGCTGTCGATATGTTGAAGGTCTAACTTATTATTAACATTACAAGTGACGCTCAACATTTAAAGCAGCTGCACTTGAAACAGTAAAAGTCTGAATAAACATGGGATCGTCTTTAAGCGAAAATGCTGAAGTCAGAAAATGATGTTGTGATGAAGTGAACGCAGACAAAGACACGACCTCAGAAGTATAGTCAGTCTAATATGTGTGTGTATGTGTGTGTGAGAGTGCACATATGGGAGGAAGAAGTGGGAGGAAGGAGGAGGTGGGGGGTATGGGGGGGTGGGGGTGATGTAGCTCCCAGCACTGGCTCATGCCGGTTTGCGCTGCTTCTCGCTGGCCCATCCCCACAGCGAGGTTGGGAGGTTAGCGAAGAGGCGGGCAGACTCGGGGTGGAGCGGTGGGATGGCGTTGGTGGGGGGGGGGGGTGTAGTTTAGCGCCTCCACTGCCCTTTAGAGTGTGCAGACTTTGGCGGGACCCCCTTTTGACATGCCAACCACATGTCTGCATTCACAGACTCGTACCGCTCCAGTCGGAGGCTCGTCACCGTGTCACTGAGGACGCACCAGGAGAAAAGAGACGGACTTTAAAAGTTACCATGTGGTGATAAATACAGATAGACCACCCTCTGTTTTCTTCAGTTTCTTCATTTTAATGCCTGGTCCAGCTAAAGGTACATGTGTTTGGGCAAATATAATGATAACAACAGAAATAGCTCATAGTAGTTTAATTTCAGTAGTAATAAAATAAAAATAAAAAATGCAAAATAAAATCCCCTGAAACAGTCTATTTCCTGGAAAATCAGTTGAGAAAATCTGAATTTAAAGGTGAAATGTGGCTGATGCTGCAGACGAGCCAACATACTTTGTCATATTGATGCAAAAATAATAATAAACACAACATAAGATTATCATGATTGTCACGGAAAAAATTATTAGACCACCCCTTGTTTTCAGTTTCTTCTTCATTTTAATTCCTGGTCCAACTAAAGGTCCATTTGTTTGGACAAATATAATGAGAACAACAAAAATAGCTCATAAGAGTTTAATTTCAAGCTGATATCTATCCATCGTGTGTGTGTGTGAGTGCATTTTTGTTGTCATGTGACTGTACCTGCTTTTGTCGGTGTGTTTCCTACTTATGATAATGCAGTGATAAATACCATAACACTGGGAACACTGGTAGGATAATAAAATCCCCTGAAACAGTCTATTTTCTGGAAAATCAGTCAAAAAAAATAAGAATTTAAAGGTGAAATGTGGCTGATGCTGCAGACGAGCCAACTTACTTTGTCATATTGATGCAAAAATAATAATAAACACAGCATAAGATTATCATGATTGTTTCCCTCATTCCAAAGACACAGTCACGGAAAAAATTATTAGACCACCCACATTTTCTTCAGTTTCTTGTTCATTTTAATGCCTGGTCCAACTAAAGGTACATTTGTTTGGACAAATATAATAATAACAACAAAAATAGCTCACAGTCGTTTAATTTCAGAGCTGATATCTATCCATCCTGTGTGTGTGAGTGCATTTTTGTTGTCATGTGTGACTGTACCTGCTTTTGTCAGTGTGTTTCCTACTTATAAGATACACTTGAGTAATGCAGTGATAAATACCATAACACTGGGAACACTGGGGCGCTAATAAAATCCCCTGAAACAGTCTATTTCCTGGAAAATCAGTTGAGAAAATCCGAATTTAAAGGTAAAATGTGGCTGATGCTGCAGACGAGCCAACATACTTTGTCATAATGATGCAAAAATAATAATAAACACAACATAAGATTATCATGATTGTCACAGAAAAAAATATTAGACCACCCCTTGTTTCCTTCAGGTTCTTGTTCATTTTAATGCCTGGTCCAACTAAAGGTACATTTGTTTGGACAAATGTAATGAGAACAACAAAAATAACTCATAGTAGTTTAATTTCTATCCATTTAACATGTTTTCTTGATAATAACCAAAGTCACTTCAGTTCTTCCATCAATATCTATGTCATTGTACTGACAAAAACAGTGCTTTTAGACATTCCATGTTTTCTTTTCTGTCTGTTTTAGTCACATGATACACACAGGAGTTAGGACTGGATTGCATAACCATTGTTTATGATGACTTTTGATGGTCTAATAATTTTTACTGCGACTGTGCATGATCAGAAACTTCAGGAAACGCTGTTATCAATAGTGTTTAGTTTCAGTTATGAAGCATGTACACTATATGGACAAAAGTATGTGGACATGTTGAATTCAGGTGTTTCTTTTCTAACGGGTCAGGGATACAAAACAATAATGACTAATGTCAGAATATAGTTTTATATTAGGATAAATATCATTGCATTGGTTAGTTTGGTTTAAATTGTTATCTTTGTTTCCAAAATGAGTCAGTGATGGTTTTTACTTAATTTCTCTCAACCTTGATTTTTTATTTTATTTTATTTTTTATCCATGACTATGATTTTAAATGTTCTACCTCGAAATTTCTAAAATATGTTTTATGCGATGACTATAAATAATAATTTTCTACCACAACTAACCATCTACTTAGGTAGAAAAATCTCCCATTAAACTTTAAGGAAATATTGATGTTGTTATCTGAAATCATCATGAACAGGACATCTTACAGCTGCAGACATTATGTGTCCCATTATTTTTGTCCATTTAGTTTATAAACATCAATATTTCCTTAAAGTTTAAAGGGAGATTTTTCTTCCTCAGTGAAATGTGAAGAAAGTAGATGGTTAGTTGTGGTAGAAAATTATTATTTACAGTCAGAACTTGAAAAATATTTTAGAAATTTAGAGGAAGAACATTTAAAATCATAGTCATGGATAAAAAAAAACAAAACAAAATCAATGTTGAGAGAAATTAAGTTAAACCATCTCTGAGGAATTTTGGAAGCAAAGATAACAATTTAAACCAAACTAACCAATGTAATGATATTTATCCCAATATAAAACTATATTCTGACTATATTTTGTCATTATTGTTTTGTATCCCAGACCCCTGTTAGAAAAGAAACACCTGAATTCAATGCGTCCACATACTTTTGTCCATGTAGTGTATTTATCATTGTACGGTAACTTTTAATGATTGTACTTAAGTCTCCTTTTTTCTTCCAATCACACAGGACATATTTTTGGTTTAGTGATTACAATAAGCCTGATGAGTCAACATCAGTCACATCACAAAATATTGCTGAAGTGAAAATAGTTGCCAAATCTCCAAATGTTGCTCTGAAACCTCAGCTAAGGCTGTGACGGTCCCTTCTGACATGACTCATGTTCCCATAATTCTCTCACAGCTTGTCAGTGGATTCATTCTGGGATTATTTGACAAAAACATCCTTCTGTAGTTTGGCACCATGTTTAGTTGTTTCATGTGAGCATATGTGGAACCAGTGAGCTTCTGCTTTGTGTTAGAGTGGATTTAAATCAACCAGGACACACTTGGACATGTTTACTCGTCTGATGGACTGGAAACAAGAGGTTCAGTGAAGACAGTCATGTACAGGCCCAGCTCTTCTCTATTTATTAAAACTAACAAGGCGAGGCAGGTTTATTTATGTAGCATATTTATGTACAAGACAACTCAAAGTGCTTTACATAAAACATTAAAAGCATTACAGGGAAGCAATAAAAAGTACAGGCATGAGAGAAAAACCAATAAAAAACAAACAAAAAAATAAACAATAAAACAACAACAGATAAATAGATAAAACAGATAAAAACTTTCAGCTTAACCTCCTGAGACCCAGGAAATGTCAAAGTACAAGCTTTTTTAGTTTTTTATTAAATAAGTGCCTATATTGGAAACATCATGATTAGGGATGGGAATCGATAAGAATTTAACGATTTCGATTCCATTATCGATTTTGTTTATCGATCCAATTCCTTATTGATTCTCATTGGGAGAGGGAATAAAAGAGTACAAACAGGTGTGTTTGCATGAACTGTCTTTTATATTTCCATCTGCACAGAAAATATAACATATACAGTATGTACAAATAATAAGAACAGATGACGCCGGGCCCAGTTCGGGGAGGGGGGGGGGCGGGCATACAGTGAAAGTGAAACATAAGACTCTTTACTAATTCCTCTATTGCCGCATTTCCACTGCGTGGAACCAGTTTGGCTCGGCTCCCGTTGTTGTGCACCTCATTTCCTTTCCCCTACCTTCAGAAACTTGTATTTGGGTACGACGTTTGTTGCCCACACTGGAACCGGGCCCAGCGTTCACTCTGCTGCTACATTCACAAGTGCCGCTAAGTATCATATCAAATACATGACATTCCTGTAAATGATTCACATGCTGTGGACAAATGTTTGAGCAGATTGGAGGGATTCCACCCTTTAGAAGACATGGAAGCTTTGACAGTGTTCCAGTGGACCTGGTGTGGTCTGTTTGGACCTGGTGTGGTCTGTTTGGACCTGATGTGGTCTGTTTAGACCTGGTGTGGTCTGTTTAGACCTGGTGTGGTCTGTTTGGACCTGGTGTGGTCTGTTTGGACCTGATGTGGTCTGTTTAGACCTGGTGTGGTCTGTTTGGACCTGGTGTGGTCTGTTTGGACCTGGTGTGGTCTGTTTGGACCTGGTGTGGTCTGTTTGGACCTGATGTGGTCTGTTTGGACCTGATGTGGTCTGTTTAGACCTGGTGTGGTCTGTTTGGACCTGGTGTGGTCTGTTTGGACCTGATGTGGTCTGTTTAGACCTGGTATGGTCTGTTTAGACCTGGTGTGGTCTGTTTGGACCTGGTGTGGTCTGTTTGGACCTGATGTGGTCTGTTTAGACCTGGTGTGGTCTGTTTAGACCTGGTGTGGTCTGTTTGGACCTGGTGTGGTCTGTTTGGACCGTTTCTGCTTCAACACCATGTCGGCCACGTTCTGACCAAAACAATGCAGTGTACGTGTGACGTCATCGTGCATGCGCAACAAAGGTGGAATCGATAAGCAGAATCGTTAAGCAGGCAGGCAAATGATTCCAAGGAATCAAACTACTGGGATCTGGTTCTCAAAAAGAACCGGTTCTCGATTCCCATCCCTAATCATGATGCAACAGTTTTTTCAGATGCAGTTTTTAAATTTTTTATGGAATATCGTTTGTGGTGGACAGTTTTCTTTTCTTTTTTTTGTATAAAATTGTGAAACTCTTGTCCACAAATGTGGACAGAAAACCTATAGCTGGGTCTGAGGAGGTTAAAAGAAACAGTGCAGATCTGTAGTGATGAATAAAAACTATTCAACAGCAGCTGAGAACAGGTGGGTCTTTAACCTGGATTTAAATCAACTGAATAAAACAACACATCAAAAAAGGGAAAATTATAAACTTTCAAAACTTACAATGAGACTTTCACTTGGAACATTGTGACTTCTTTATGCACCTTCAAATCAGAGACCGTTATCAAAAGAAGATAAGACCTGACCTCCCAGGTGAAATAAACCAGATCACTGAAACTGTGGGTAAAGCGTATAAGAACAAAGGAGGAAAAGCGATATCCAGACTGTATCAGCGACTGGTGGCTAACAGGAAAACTTCAACTCTGTATATTAGAGATAAATGGAAAAAAGAACTGTTGGTAGAATGAAGTGATGATGCATGGAATGAAATATGTCAAACTCAAGTGACTCCATCTAATTCCAGAAATTGGAAAATATTTTGTTGGAAAAACATAATGGGACTTTTTATAACACCAAAGATCCAAAAGGCTTCACTATCATGACCTCAGCCCTGTTAGAGGTTGTGTGGTGAGCAGCATGTGGGTCATGTGCATGTTTTTTGGCGGTGCACAAAATTAATAATGGATTGGATTTATATAGCACTTTTCTAGACACCCAAAGCGCTTTACATTATTGACCCATTATTCATTTGCTCTCACATTCACACTCTTGTGGTGGTAAACTACATTTGTAGCCACAGCTGCCCTGGGGCAGACTGACAGATATCCCAATATTGGAATAATATCAGTGAAGAATTTGGAAAAATAGCTGAATGAACTACCAAGGACATGTTCTGTCTTATATTTGGGTCATTTAACAGGAAAAGACAAACCAAGTAAGGATAAGTATTTGATTAAAATCCTCTTGGCATCAGCTAAAAAAGCCATCACACGAAAATGGTTTAAAGAGGAGCCCCCCCTCCCCAAAAAAAAAATAAAAAAAAATTGGAGAGACATTGTGGAAGAAATTCACAACATGGAGAGACTCACTTATATCCTAAGATTACAGCAAACAACATGTGAAGATCCATGGAAAAAATGGACAGTATACAGGACAACTGACACTATGTTCCAAAAGTTTATGTTGTAAAATAGCAAAAATGGAACAATGAAATATAAGTCAAAAAAAAAAAAAAAAAACTAACCACACAAAATGATGACAAACTGGTTAGTGCTTAGCCTCAGCTAAGATGACAGCAAGGGCCAACCACCTCATCTACAAAATGAAGCAAAAGCATCAGTATCATAAAGTTGTAATACCACTCATGGCCACTAGATGTTCGTACCAAAACGCCCTGGCTCCCATAGACTTACATAGTTTTTCTGTCTGCAAATACCAGGTCAGCTATGGCTTTTTCCAGGACTCATTACATTTAATTTGGATCTTCTTACAAGTGATCTAGTCCAAGATTATTAATGAAAAACTAAGAAAATGACGAAAACTAGAACTGAATAAACTGAAATAAATAAAAACTATAATTAAAAGAAAAAACAATAACTAACTAAAACTGAAACATATTAAAATTATGGATAAAATTCCCTTCATTTTCATCTTTGTCAATGTCAGATTGATATGAAATCCATTTATTTCGGTCGAGGCGTTTTAGCTGGCGACACCGTACGACACTTGACAGTCCGTCACTTGTGGTTTCCAGTCGTCTTCTGGTCCCCACTCTACCTGGAAACATGGAGACTAAAGTTGGGAGAAAGCAGCAGAGTCCTGCCTGGATTTATTTGAATATGATGGAGAAGAAGAGAAAAGATATGAAAAAACTAAAATTAATACTAAAACTAAAGTGAAACTAAGCATTTAGAAAAAAAAAAAAAAGAATAACTAACAAATCTGCTGTAAAAACTAATTAAAACTAACTGAATTAGAGAAAAAAAATCAAAACCAAATAAAACTAAACTATAATGAAAAATCCAAAGCTATTATAACCTTGATCTGGTCCATATTTACATTATTGCTCCGTTAATAAGCTCTTGGGTCAAATAGAAGCTTGGACATCTACCACATAGGAGTTTGATTGACAGGTCTGTTTCACGCCCACTCACCTGCTGAGTGGAACTTTGGGTTTATTTAATAAAACACATTTTTTCCTGACAGACGGCTCCACTGAAGCAGGTTAATAGGTCCCACTAATAAGAATGACTTTGGTCCTCAACTCTTCATGAAGTTTACCCTTTTATTAAGTCAGTGAACTAGGGATTAGCATTAGCTGATCTGTGACCCCCTCCCTCAGCTCCACTCCTTTTGTCCAAATATGGTCACCTTTATCTCCAGAAAGGCAACATGTCCACATCCAAAACACAAACTACTCGCTGGAAAACACCAAGTCAGAAACCAATATGTGACATCATAGTTCTTCCCTTAAAGCTGCGTAGGACTTTTGTCACCAATGTTTCATCACATCTGTCAAACCTCAGTCACCGCCTAAGTATCATGAATCCGTTAGTCTTTCCGTGATTACGCACCTGAATCTCTTCCCTCATGGTGAGCAATTTCGAAGTTTAGTTTAGTTTAGTTTATTAGTTTGATCCCCATTAGCTGCTGCATACCACAGCAGCTACCCTTCCTGGGGTCATCAACAACACAAAAACAAAGCACCACAATTTCAACTCACTCAACAAACAGGATGTACATACACTCAACACAAAAAACAAAAATCAACAACAGCACACAATACAAAACAATTACAATAATAATACCAACAACAACAGAAAAAAAGAAGAAATAAACCAAAAATCAGAAACAAAAAATAAAAACATAAAATAAAAATAAAAACAGCCCCACAACTAACAAAAAAACAAACCGTCTAGATCACAGGTGTCGAACATGCGGCCCGGGGGTCAAAACCGGCCCACTAAAGGGTCCAGTCCGGCCCGCGGGATGAATTTGCAAAATGCAAGTTCGGGCATCGAACTCAAAAATAATATAATAACCTATAAATAATGACAACACCATTTTTTTTGTCTTTGATTTAGTGCAAAAAACATTAAATTATGAAAACATTTACATTAAGAAACTACCCTTTAACAATGTAATATGAATAACCTGAACAAATATGAACAACCTGAAATGTCTGAAGAAAATTACGTGCAATTTTAACAATTTTCTGCCTGTTACTAAATGTTTTGTGCCTTTGTAGATCTCATATATAATGCACATGTATAAATTTACATCCAACTGATTCTGTAAAGCCCTTTGAGATAACCTTGTTGTGATATTGGGCTATACAAATAAAACTGAATTGAAAAATGATAAGTCGAGGCATAATATTGATAAAATTGCACTTATATTTCTTAACAAATTTCATTTTTTTCAGGTTATTCACATCCTTTTTGTTTGGATAGTTTGTAAATGTAAAAATTGGCATAACTGAATGTTATTTTTCGCACTAAAACAATTTATAGTTGTCATTTTTTATTGGCTGTCATGCTATTATTTTACTGGTCCGGCCCACTTCAGATTAAATTGGACTGAATGTGGCCCCCGGAAGAAAATGAGTTTGACACCCCTGGTCTAGATGATGTCATTATAGGATGTGCAATAGCTCAGACAGTTATTCTTGGGTAAATATGAAAATTCTCAACCTTTTAGAAAAACTAACTGCTTGAATTTCTGAAATTAAAAATTGTGGCACTGTATTCCATGCTACCATCGCCCTGTATTGCACACTACCCTGTATTTGATTCATCCTACAGGCAGGCAACAGTTCCATCCACCATGAACAAACCATGTGTTTACAAACAGAGGCAGTAGGTAACTCAGGCATTTTCAGAAATGTGTTGTGACGTGCATTGTGGACGTGCATCACACACAAAGCATCCACTGATAATGACCTTTATTACAAAATCCACCATGGAGAGCAATCAGAAGGAAATGAAACCAGTGTGGATGAAGTCTCCAAAAAGTAAAACGGGTACAAAATTATTGCACAGAGGAAGTGAATTCACCTCTTACCAAATAGTCAGTTTAACATAGAGAACTAAACCACCTTCGTTGCGAGATGTATGACGCATTACACTGCAAAATCTAAATCTGTCTAAGTGTATTTTTCTCATTTCTAGTCCAAATATCTCATCACACTTAAAATAAGACAATCACCTAAAGAGGAACTGTTCAGTGAGATACAAGAACTGATTTTTAGACAATAGATCTGAAAAATCTGATTTCAAGAAATCTTAGATTTTTTTGCTTATTTCAATTTTTTTTTTTTTCTTAATTCAAGCAAAAAAAAAAAAAAAAAAAATCTGCTAATGGAACAAGTGAAAATTATCTTGGTAAGATTTCTTGAAATAAGATTTTCCAGATCTTTTGTCTAAAAATAAGTTCTTATATCTCACTGAAAAGTTACTCTTTCAGTGATTATCAACGTTATAATAGTTTTGGATTTTTCATGATAGTTTAGTTTTATTTAGTTTTGACTTGTTTTTTCTCTAATTCAGTTAGTTTTAGTTAGTTTTTCGAGCAGGTTTGCTAGTTTGTATTAGTTTTTGTTTTTTTTCTAAATGCTTAGTTTTAGTTTAGTTTGAAGATTAGTTTTAGTTTTTTCATATCTTTTCTCTTCTTCACCATCGTATTCACATAAGACGACTCTAACCCACGTGATGCACTGTAAAGTGTCGTATGGTGCCAAAAGCTAAAATTGCTGGAGTGAAATAAATCTATTTCATATCAATCTGACATTGACAAAAATGAAGGGAATTTTATCCGTAATTTTTACACGTTTTAGTTAGTTGTATAAGTACACAATACAGTTTCAGTTATCGTTTTTTTCTTTTAATTATAGTTTTTATTTCAGTTAACGAAAATGTTTTTTAAATTCTAGTTTTTTTTCAATTCTTGGTGATTATGTCTTATTTTATGTATGATGAGATATTTGGACAAGAAATGAGAAAAATACACTTAGTGAGATTTTCATTTTTGCATTGCATGCATGAGTGTACTTTTACATACATACACCTATGGACTAAAAGTTATTTTTACTGCTTTTAACCTGATGGATTCCTTTACTCCAGCTAATCCACCCCATTAATTTGACAAAACATTACATGGCTGTTAAGGTATGGCATCAAACAAAGCAAAGAAAATGGTAAATATGGAGCCAAAAAGCAATTAGAAATAATAATATTGGGTTTTAAATTGGAACGGGAAAGGCTATTTCCTCGCTGATTTTTAATGCACCCGAGGAATAAATAAAACAAATGGAGCGTTATGCAATGGAAAAACTAAGTTCTACCACCTCACTTCTGTCCAGGTGGAACTGATTTCCAGCTGTGGCAGATGGAGGAACTTTGGCCAACTATGCTCCACTTGGATTATAGCACATGTTTTTCCAATCAGTCTGCATTTGGAGCGGAGACACCCATTCAGGACTTTTGCTTTTGGGCTATTTTTAACCTCCTTTTTTGTACACAAAGCGCTTTCACTGATTTATATACATTGGAAGTGGAAGCGAAGCACCATTTTTTTTTTTTTTTACTGTGCAGCTTTACTGAAATAAACTCTTAATAATTTGCCACAAAGGACACTTCATTTCCGAACGCTGACTTCATTTTCTCACCTCATTTTCCATCACACTAAGCCTAACGGTCACTTCTGAAACGTATTAAGTCTGGGGGAGTTTGGCCAGTTTTGTACAAGTCCCCTGTGCCTCATATTTGGCCTCCACCATGTGTCAAAAATCTGCATGCCTGATACCACATGTGATATATGAATACTGAACAACGCATGATCTAATAACAATAACAGTAATAATAATAATAATAATAATAATAATAATAATAATAATAATAATAATAATAATAATAATAATGAATAGAAATGAGCAGAATGATCAACAATAAGAACCAGGAATTTGCAAAATAACCAACAAAATTAACACAAATGACAAAACAACCAACAACATAGAAATAAATTGACTGAATAATCAATAAGATATACAAAATATTCCAAACATAGGGAAAGGATGACCATAATAATCCAAAAAGTTACCAAAATTGAACTGAAAATAGGCAAAATAATGAACAAATATAAAGAAAATACTCAAAACGTAAGTAAGTAAAGTTTTATTTATATAACACTTTTTAAACATGCTACAAAGTGCTTCACATGAAGAAGAGATAGATCAAATCAAATCAAATCTTCACTTGTTCCATTGGCAGATCTTTTTTTTTTACTTAATTCAAGATTTTTTTGTTTAATTGAAGCAGTTCAAGTAGCAAGGTTATTATCGTTAACGAAAACTAACAAAATGATGAAAACTAGAATTGTAAAAATATTTTCGTTAACTGAAATAAATAAAAACTTTAATTAAAAGAAAAACCAATAACTAACTGAAACTGTATTGTGTATTACAAAACTAACTAGACAATTTCCACACGCGGAAATCGTGAGAGGGGCTCGGGGGTCGGGGGGGCATGTCGGTTCGACGTTACCAAAGACTTCATGGTCGGAGGGGAATTGTGTGTTCTGAACCCCCATTCACTTTATATGGACAATCTGTGTGTCAAAGTTTGGCAGCTCACAGACGTCACCATTAGTAGTAGTAATAGAAGTAGTAGTAGTATTTTTAGTAGTAGTAGTATTTTTAGTAGTTGTATCAGTAGTAGTTGCCACAGCGACGGCGCTTCACTGACACACACACAGAATGAAACTGACACAGAGCAGCAGGAATAGGCTGAGACTGGAGCAGAACAGGTCCTTAGAAACTGTAAATTAAAGGAAAACCGTAAAAGATAGGAGAAAACTGAAATGACCGTGAGCGTCAAAAGGACCTGGGGAACATACAGATGTAGGTTTTTTTCTCGTACTGTGAAAAATGACTGAGTTAGGGCAGTTTAACAACAGTCAACTGACAAAGAAAAGAAGGAATCTTCTACAATGGAGAGTCAATGGGAGAAAGAAGGGATGAGCCTCCAAACTAGTGCCTGTCATTTCACTTTAAAAAGAGCTAGGTCTTCAAACATGGGTTCATATGAAGCCCAGGAACCATGGCTACGTTTTTGGAAAATATCATTCGCCTGCGATGTATGGTTTTGCCGGGAAGGCGATTTATTTACAGAATTTTCAGTTGAATTTTCACTGCTCTTCCACTCTAGCGTGATGACATCACACACTCAAACTCAGGAAATTTGGACAATTTTCACTCAACCCAGGGGTTTTTGAAGACTCACCTATTGAAAACCATAAACCCCATCCTCATAACAAGTACAGTCGTGCGGAGAGGACAAAAATGCCTGCGTTTCAAAGTTTCAATGAAGTCTGTCGGTCAAAGTATGGCGAAGTAATAGTGTCTGGAAAAAAGTGGACTTTTCTGGCAGATTTTTTCCTCTCCCCATTAGTTGTAGTCATGTGTGACCTGATTGGCTGATGCTGATCACCTGACACCTGAGCTTCAACTGTCTGTGTTCTATACTCTGTGTGTGTGTGTGTGTGTGTGTGTGTGTGTGTGTGTGAGAGAGAATCAGTTTGAATCAGTTTATTCTATCAGTAAAAGGAGGAGAAGTAGAAGGAGAAGTAGTAATAGAAGTAGTATTTTTAGTAGTAGTGGTAGTAGTAGTTGTAGTAGTAGTAGTGGTATTTTTAGTAATACTAGTAGTAGTATTTTAGTAGTAGTAGTAGTAGAAGTAGTTTTCATAGTAGTAGTAGTATTTGTAGTAGTAGTAGTATTTTTATTAGTAGTAGTAGTAATAGTAGTCGTATTTTTAGTAATAGTAGTAGTACTTTCAGTAGTAGTGGTTGTATTTTTAGTAGTAGTAGTAGTTATCATAGTAGTAAAAGTAATAGTAGTAGTATCAGTACTGTCTCACACACCCAGCGTTGCTATGGACTCTCCAGGGTTGCTATGGGAGGAGAAACATGTCAGACTGATTCAGTTTATTGGACACACCTGGGACACAGAGCAGAGGGGCTGTTGCCGCAGCAACGGCGCTGCACTGACACACACAGAGAGAGAGAGACACACAGAGCAGCAGGAATAGACTGAGTGAGGCACTCAGAACAGGTCCCGGAAAACTGCTAATTATGGGAAAACCGTACAAGATAGGTGAAAACCGAAATGACCGTGAGCGTCAGAAGGACCTGGGGAACACACAGATGTAGGTTTTTTTCACGTACTATGAGAAATGACTGAGTTAGAGCAGTTTAAAAACAGTCAACTGACCAAGACAAGAAGGAATCCGCTACAATGGAGAGTTAATGGGAGAAAGAAGGGATGAGCCTCCAAACTAGTGCCTGCCATTTCACTTTAAAAAGAGCTAGGTCTTCAAACATGGGTTCATATGAAGCCCAGGAACCATGGCTACGTTTTTGGAAAATATCATTCAACTGCGATGTATCGTTTGGCCGGGAGGGCGATTTATTCAGAGGATTTTCAGTTGAATTTTCACTGCTCTCACACTCTAGTGTGATGACATCACCCACTCTAACTCAGGAAATTTTGAGAATTTTCACTCAACCCAGGGGTTTTTGAAGACTCACCTATTGAAAACCGTAAACCCCATCCTCATACAAAGTACATTCGTGCGGAGAGGACAAAAATGCCTGCGTTTTAAAGTTTAAATGAAGTCTGTAGGTCAAAGTATGGCAAAGTAGTAGTGTCTGGAAAAAAGTGGACTTTTCTGGCTGATTTTTTCCTCTCCCCATTCGTTTCTATGGGACTTTTTTCGCTTGTTTTTCACGAATAACTCTGCGAAAAATTCACACATCTCTACGAAAATAACATAGCACAGGATTCCCGATGAAACTGCACGTTTTGATGTATAATTTGCAGGGGTCGTCACAACGCCCGAGGCTGTATTAACGGACAAAATTTTGGCCGGAAGATGAAGAATAAGTGAAAGAAACGCGCGGAAGAACAATAGGTGCTCGTGGCTTCGCCACGAGCACCTCTCTCCCATTGCTTTGCAATGGGGGAGAGGTGCTCGTGTCGATGCCCGAGCCCCTAACTAAAAATTATGGATAAAATTCCCTTCGTTTTCATCTTTGTCAATGTCGGATTGATATGAAATCGATTTATTTCCCTCGAGCAATTTTAGCTGCTGGCACCATAAGATCTTTAACGGTCCTTCACTTCTCGTCACCTGTCATTTAGAGTCGTCTTCTGGTCTCCATTCTACCTGGAAACATGGAGACTATAGTTTGGAGAAAGCAGCAGAGTCCTGTCTGGGATTTATTTGAATTTGACGGTGAAGAAGATAAAAGGTATAAAGAAACGGAAACTAAACTAAAACTAAACATTTACAAAATAACGAAAACAAATAAAAACTAGCAAACCTGCTCTAAAAACTAATTAAAACAAACTGAATTAGAGAAAAAAAAAGTTAAAACTAAATAAAACTAAACTATAATGAAAAATCCAAAACTATTAGAACCTTGTCAAGTAGATGCCCCTTCGAGTAACATACGAAGAAGTCAGTAACTCTTGGGTCATACCAAATCCAACATTAAAAATGTCAACATGAAACCCCACATTGTTTTGTTGACGTCTCTGTATTTACTCCTGTTTGCAGCCGTGAGGGGCGGGGTTTGTTGTGACTGACACCACTTGTTGTTCAATTAATTTTTCAGCGAGTCTGAAAGATGTCAAGACAACGCTATTTTACTGTTTGGCAGAAAAAGGGTCATGGTTATGTTAGAAAAGAACACCTTCTAGACATGATGTAAAGTTTAAAAAAAAAAGTAAACTTGCCATTATAACACACACACAGTACCTGGTATTAGTATTAGCAGTTAGCATTAGCACATAGCACACATTAGGGTCAGTGCACTGCCTTTGAAGACACTCTGGGACAAACTCCAGATCTTCACCAGTTCCTTTGTCAAAGGCACTGACAGGAGAATTAACCAACCTACCCTTACCTGTTTTACTGGCATAATAATGATGTAATAATGATGCAATGGAACCAGCATATTTTTAAGGTCATAATTCAACAAATCTAAAAGGTTAAGGTTAAGGAAAAGGGTCAGGTAGGGGACTAACAAGAGAAAGGCAACCAGAGGAAATGTAAAAATATACACAGAAAATGGGACATAAACTTTGGTTTCCACAAACCTTTGTTATGTACCTAATGTGACTCGCTTCACCATAACTATGTGCACATGTGTGTTAATATTCTGTTATTTGGATTTGGACAGGTGTCATATAAACAGCATATTTCTGCATGGATACTCTTTATTAGATCGTTTACCAAATGGAGCATTTTATAATTCAGACCATGTGACATATGCCAATTATTCCAGTTTTATGAGGATTCTTTAGACATGTATACAGCGCATTCAGAAAACGAATCTCATTTGTGCGTTTTACTGCAGGTTGCATCATACAAGCGCTGTTTATGGTCAGCCGGTGTAAAGACAAAGAACGGCTTTGGCAAAGATAGATGTTCCAAAGAAAAGTTCACATAAATGGTTTTAAGAAGACACACACTGACTGACAGAGGATGTATTATAGTTATGAACAGATACTGAAAAGAGGGATGTAACGATGTGAAAATTTCCTGTCACGGTTATTGTGATCAAAATTATCACGGTTATCATTATTATCATGGTATTGTTGAAATGTGCTTGAAATGTTCAAAAAGTATTTGTCTTATACACAACCTGAAATTATTTAACCAAGTTATATTTTGAAAAAAAAAAAAAAAGACGAAACCAAAAAAATCCCAAATAAAATAATAGGCACAATGTACTTTCTGTTGCAGAAACATTCAAATATTAACATGTAAACATCAAACATACACGTGTGCACTAAAGATGGCTCCTTATGGCCGTTGTTTGACGGTTTTCCATATCAAGTTTGTGTTGAAAGTGCGGTAATCAAACACGGTTATCATGATATTTAGAGTAAAAAAAAATCTGCATTAGCCTGCTAGATTTCAAAAAATATGTCCAAGGCACACTGTAGGATTTGTGTAAAAATAAAATGCCTTTATTAATTCATGGCATTCTTTAAAATACAGTGAAACATACAACTAGTGAAAAAAGCCCTGATGAAGACCAGAGGTCGCAATGCGTTGGCTGTATTTTAAAGAATGCCATGAATTAATAAAGGCATTTTATTTTTACACAAATCCTACAGTGTGCCTTGGATATATTTTTTGAAATCTAGCAGGCTAATGCAGATTTTTTTTTTTTTTTTTGACTCTAAATAACCAGACACACCACAAGTTTCCAAAGAGCACCTGTGGATAACCACCAAGAAGAAGACCCAGCAGCACTTCCACTTTGTTGGATTATGGTTATCGTGATAATTTGAATTTAAATGGTAATACTAACTGTGGTTTATCGTTATACTGGTAATCGTTACATCCCTAATTGAAAATCAGACCTTTTTCAGAAGTTGTGTGATAGTGGAATGTGTGTGGTGTACGTGTGGCTGCATGTACACAGGAATATTAGAGGAATATCTATTTGCATTTGCTAAAGCTTATTTGGAATAGTGTCACTGTTAGAAATAGGGAAAAGCAGTATATTAATGTGCACGTAAACATAATCTGGTGTCCTGTGCATCAGAAGTCAATGCTATAGGGCAGGGGTGTCAAACATACGGCCAGTGGAATTCCAGGTGAGCCCACGTGGGGTCGCGACCCCAAGGTTGAAAAACACTGCACTGATGTGCGTATTAAAGATGAAGTTTAATGTATTAACCAGAATCAAATGACAAAACGTTGAGTTATTTTCTCAGAGTCAGGGTTCAGAACTTTCCTTCTGTCTTCTGAAGTGTATGTGAGGATGAAGAAGGCCTCAGGCTTCATCATTTGACTCTGGAAGCCTCCCTACTCCAGGTTTTCATAACTCCCTCTTTGTCAGTGCTTCTTTAATGAGTGCGGCTCAGAAATACAAAGACCATGTTTTGTACTAAAAATATAAGTATCTTTGGAAGATTGTGGTTTGAGTTACCTAAGTCCATCTGTGTGTCTTTGTAGACTGGGATCATATGAAATTGCCCAGAGGAATAATACAGATGAATATGACTTTTCAGAGTTCAGTAAGAAGAATTATTAGTTCCAGTCACTGTCGATTTCACACCAATTCAGACTGACCTTAACCTCCAACTGATATAAAGGATTAAACACCCAGGAAAATATGATCTAATACAAGGTCAGTCCAAGAAATATTAACATGTTAGTTCAGCTGCAGCAGGGGTTCCCAAAGTGGGGTATGTGTATTTTGAAATTTTTGGGGAAAAATCCATGAAATAAGTCATCATGTACCGAATACAAAATAAATAATGAGAATTAATGCTGAAATATAAAACACAATGAATACATTCATATAATAGTTTTATTGTCAATCATCTTGTTTAAACTTTGGTAACATTTTAAGAACATTTGTATTTTATATTATTCAGATTGAGTTTGAGTAATTATTTTTTGTTGATGAAAGGTTAGTTTATTAATTAATGACCCATTTATTTATTTGCGTTATCAACATTCAGTCATTCAGTGCTGCAGATGGTTAATTGCATGATTTTTTTTTTTTTTTTTATTAGATTAATCACGATGATGGATTAATCTGTGTTAACATGTTAATTTTGACAGCCCTAATTAAAATACAGGGTGTCCTAAAATATTTGACATCATTTCATCACCTTTTAATTTGTTTATAGTTTGTTTGCACTTTTTGTTCAAGTGTCATCATTTTTATTGTTCTGCTTTCCACATTTTGTCACGCTACGACCACTAACATAAATATATTTTATGGGAAATCTTTCTATAGCCTAACCCTGCTTTAAACTTCTCCACAACTTTATCCCTGACCTGTCTGGTGTGTTCCTTGGACTTCATGATGCTGTTTGCTTCCCAATATTCTGTTAACAAACACCTGAGGCCATCACAGAACAGCTGTATTTGGACTGAGGTTAGATTACACACAGGTGGGGGTGGGTATTGGCAAGAATCTGGAAATACGATACAAATCCAAATACTAGGATCATGATACCATATATCACAATATATCATGATACTGTTAAAAAGGCAATTTTTACTGGTTTTGTTTCTTTTTTAAAGTGATTATTTCCTGCAAGAAGTGAATTACACCAAAAATCTGCACAAATACTAAACACATTTTTATTTGATCACAACACGATCTGATGCTATATCACAAAATGTTCCTGTGTTCAAACTGAAATTCTGTTTTATAGACATTACAGTTTCAGATCCTGTTCAAATGTTCATATTCTGTTAGTTCAGAACTAACATCAGAACATTATTTTAGTGCAATCCCAACAAAGGAACTAACATCTGCTTCTCTCAGACAGTAAAAAGTGCTTTTAGGATGCTTAAAAAAAAACACTGTTTAATAAAACAGTGTTAAATAATAAGAAATAAGATGTAAACAATAAAGAAAAAACAAAAATGAACCTCCGCCATATCTGCATTTGAAAAAATACCTTAAAATATCGAAACAGTACTTTTTAATATCGATACAGAATCGTGAGACGAAATATCGTGATATATTGCAGAACTGATATTTTCTTACACCCCTACACACAGGTGGACTGTATTTAGTCACTTGGTCAACATTTGATCATTCAGCAATCCTCAGGCAACTTCTGAAGGCAGTTGGTTGCATTCAGTGAAAAGGGGGCTGAATACTTTTGCACACTGCACTTTTCAGTTTTCTATTTGTAAAACAATATTACAATCAGGTATCATTTTCTCTCTACTTCACAATTCCAAACCACTTTTTGTTGGTCTTTGACATAAAATTCCAATAAAAATATATTTATGTTTGTGGTCGTAACTTGTGTCAAGGGGTATGAATACTTTTGCAAGCCACTGTATGTGCTGGTCAGATATTTTAGATCTAGAGACCAAGGTTCTAATAGTTTTGGATTTTTCATTACAGTTTAGTTTTATTTAATTTTGACTTTTTTTTCTCTAATTCAGTTAGTTTTAATGTGTTTTTAGAGCAGGTTTTCTAGTTTTTATTAGTTTTCTTTTTTTTTTTTTTTTCCCAAAATGCTTAGTTTTAGTTTAGTTTTAGTTTTGTTGGATCTTTTCTCTTCTTTGCCGTTGTATTCAGATAAATCCCAGACAGGACTCTGCTGCTTTCTCCCAACTTTAGTCTCCATGTTTCCAGGTAGAGTGGGGACCAGAAGACGACTGGAAACCACAAGTGATGAGAAGTGACGGACCATGAAGTGTCGTATGGGGCTGCTAGCCAAAATTGCTAGAGCACAATAAATCAATTTCGTATCAATCTGACATTGACAAAGATGAAAACAAAGGGAATTTTATGCATAGTTTTTATACATTTTAGTTAGTTTTGTAAACACACAATACAGTTTCAGTTAGTTATTTTTTTTCTTTTAATTATAGTTTTTATTTCAGTGAACAAAAATGTTTTTTCAATTCTAGTTTTTGTCATTTCGTTACTTTTCGTTAATGATAATAACCTTGTTAGAGACCAGTCTAAACCAGACAGCTTCTGGTTATCACTACTAAAATCCACACAACTGGTCTGAATACATGCTTATTTGGTCTCCTTTCACTGTAGGAAAAGGATTTCACACTGTGCTCGAAATACCAGAAACATATAGAAACAAAGTCCATTTGTGTTGATAAGGAAAGTAATAAAGACGATCTTATTTCATCCACGTCAGCAGCTCCAGGCCTTTCCGACTGTTTCCATGTGGGCCTTGGGTTCTGTTATAAAAGCTGTGAGTCAGCGCAGAGCACTTCCATGTCACAGCGCAGAGGAGGAATGAGTGTGTGCACAGAAAGGCTCCTGACAGTTATGGGCTGAGGTCAAAGGTCAGGAGTCCGACCCCCAGCATGACCTCCTCCTCTGGGTCAGATGAGGCTGTCGACTCCCGACTAGGGCTGTGTATAAGAATCTGGTGATGCAATACAAATCACAATACGATATATTGCAATTAGGGATGGGAATCCAGAACCAGTTCTTTTTGAGAACTAGATCCCAGTAGCTCAATTCCTTGGAATTGTTTGCCTGCTTAACGATTCTGCCCATCGATTCCGCCTTCGTTGCGGACATGTGATGATGTCACGCGTACGCTGCATTGTTTTGGTCAGAACGTAGCCGACATGGTGTTGAGGCAGAAACAGTCCAAACAGACCACACCAGGTCCAAACAGACCACACCAGGTCCAAACAGACCACACCAGGTCCAAACAGACCACACCAGGTCTAAACAGACCACACCAGGTCCAAACAGACCACACCAGGTCCAAACAGACCACACCAGGTCTAAACAGACCACACCAGGTCCAAACAGACCACACCAGGTCCAAACAGACCACACCAGGTCCAAACAGACCACACCAGGTCCAAACAGACCACACCAGGTCCACTGGAACACTGTCAAAGCTTCCATTTCTTCTAAAGGGTGGAGTCCCTCCAGTATGTTCAAACATTTGTCCACAGCATGGGATTCATTTACAGGAATGTCACGTATTTAATACACTAGTTAGCGGCGCTTGTGAATGTAGCAGCAGAGTAAACACCGGGCCTGATTCCAGTTCCAGTGTGGGCAACAAATGTCATACCCCCTCAAATACAAGTTTCTGAAGGTAAGGGGAAAGGAAATGAGGTGCACAACAACAGGAGACGGGCAGAGTCGAACCAGTTCCACGTAGTGGAAATGCGGCAATAGAGGGAATTAATAATGCATCTTTAGTTTCACTTCCACTGCACACTGCCCTGCCCCGCCCCCCGAACCGGGCCTGGCGTCATCTGTTCTTATTATTTGTTCATACTGTATATGTTATATTTTCTGTGCAGATGGAAATATAAAAGACAGTTAATGCAAACACACCTGTTTGTACTCTTTTATTCCCTCACCCAATGAGAATCGATAAGGAATTGGATCCATAAGCAAAATCGATAATAGAATTGGAATCGTTAAATTCTTATCGATTCCCATCCCTAATCGTGATATATCACGATACTGTTAACAAGGTGATATTTTTTGTTTTGTTTCTTTTTTAAAAAAGATTATTTGCTGGAAAAAACTTTTAGTGCAGCATTTGGATAAATAAAGTTTTAACATGTGGCTTTACCAGTACAAAAAGCACCCAAATAAATAAATAAATAAATAGTATTTTACAGACATTACAGTTTAAGAGTTTGCTTAAATGTTCGTATTCTATTGCGAAATGAACACATAGTGTTCAGTCCCTGAATCATCCAACATCAGAACATTATTTTCGTGCATTCCCAATAAAAAAAACCAAACATTTGTCTCTTTCAGACAGTAAAAGGTGCTTTTAGATACTTGAATTATCCATTATTCAACAAAACAGCATCATCAATTTCAAAAAACTACATTTATGACCTGCAATATCACAATAGTACTTTTGTAGTATACAAACAACAGAACAAAATACCCATGTGAATATAGAAATAAGAGTTTGAAAAACAAAAAACAAAAATGAATCTCCGCCATGTCTGCATTTGAATAAATACCTAAAAACATCAATACAGGACTTTTTAATATTGATACAGTGTTGTGAAATGAAATATCACAATATATTGGGATACCAATATTTTCTTACACCTCTGCTGATGACAGCCTGATCAGCTCATCATCACTTCAGACAGAATCATACAACCTTGTATTTCAGATTTTTTTTTCTTCTGATGGTAGAAATGTGTGACATTTAATGTTTAGATTAGGGCTGTCAGGGTCCACATATAACCCAGTTTAAACTCAAGTGGGCCGGACCAATTAAACAATAGCATAATAGCCTATAAATAATAACAACTCAACCTGAAAAAACTGAAATTTCTTAAGAAAAATAAGTGCTATTTTACCAATATTATGCCTCGACTTAACATTTATACGTGTGTTATGGATCAGATCTACAAAGGCACAAACATTTAGTAACAGCAGACACTGCATGAAAAACCAGATTATCGGCCCCATAAACACCCGCCAACTTCAGTGATTCCCAGTAATTTTTGTGAGTTTACAGAGAAGTTCAGCTATGCCGGAAACAGAGCATCAGAGGTGGGGGATACTGGGGGGATTAGTGGTTATTTGAAGCATCCTAAAAGCACTTTTTACTGTCAGAGGCAGATGGTAGTTCCTTTGGAAACTAGGAGAATTAGAAAAAATTTGTGATATCGCATTAGATCCTGTTCTGATCAAATAAAAATGTGTTTAGTATTTGTACATATTTCTGGTATAATTCCATTCTTCCAGGAAATAATCTTAAAAAAGAAAAAAAAAAACAAAAAAAAAAAGCCTTTGTAACAGTATCATGATATATGATATATCATGGTATATCGTTTCGTGATCCTAGTATTGTGATTTGTATCGTATCGCCAAATTGTTGCCAATACACACCCCTAGTATTTACATATTTACATTATTCTCATTGTGGCTGCACATATATGTGTCATAACACACATGAGCTGAAAACATGAGCTAACCATCACTTAGCTCATTTATTTTCTCATTCATCTTATTAGAGTGTGTCAGATTTTAGTACATTTAATGTCTGAAGCAGATATTTTCTAAATAACTGTAGAGCAGTAATATTTATTGGTTGTGGTTTTACGTGTACTGCCGTTAGGGGTGTAAGAAAATATCGGTTCTACGATATATCGCGATATTTCATTTCACAATACTGTATTGATATTAAAAAGTACTGTTTAGGTGTTTATTCAAATGCAGATATTGTGGAGGTTCATTTTTGTTTTTGGTTTTCTTTATTTATATCTTATGTATTATTATTTAACACTGTTTTATTAAATAATGTCCGTTCCTTTGTTGGGATTGCACAAAAATAATGTTCTGATGTTAGTTCTGAACTAATAGAACATGAACATTTGAACAGGATCTTAAACTGTAATGTCTGTAAAACAGAATTTCAGTTTGAACACAGGAACGTTTTGTGATATAGCATTAGATCCTGTTGTGATCAAATAAAAATGTGTTTAGTATTTGTGCAGATTTCTGGAGTAATTCAATTCTTCAAGGAAGTAATAATTTAAAAAAAGAAACAAACAAAAAATTGCCCTTTTAACAGTATAATGATATATCGTGCTATATCGTATCGTGATCCTAGTATTGTCATTTGTATCGTATCGCCAGATGCTTGCCGATACACAGCCCTAACTGCCGTCTACCACCAGAGGGCGACGGAGATGTTTTGGCTTCACTTTTGGGGAGCTGTCATCCATCCATCTGTATTTAAAGTCTGTGCCTGTCATCTGTCAGTTGGTTCCACTGGTTAAATAGTTTGTTTATTCCAGCCCCTGCTCCTTCTGATGGATCTCATCCAAAATATGAGGGTGAGTTTCCCTGGCCCCACCTTCTATGAAAACCGAAGCAGTGTTTTTTGCATAGTTTGGCTGACAGACAGACAGACAGACAGACAGACAGACAAAATGGAGCAATCATATAATGTCGTTGGTGGAGACATCTGTTATCCTAGATCAGGGCTGTCAAACTCATGTTCTTTCAGGTTCCACATTCAGCCCAATTTAATCTCCAGTGGGCCGGACCAGTAAAATAATAACAGAATGACCTATAAATAATGACAACTCCAAATTTTTGTCTTTGTTTTAGTGCAAAAAAAAAAAAACATAGCCTGAAAAAACTCAAATTTCTTAAGAAAAATCAGTGCAATTTTAACAATATTCTGCCTCAACTTATCATTTGTCCATGTGCATTATGGATCAGATCTACAAAGACACTAAACACTGAGGAACAGGCAGAAAATAGTTCAAACTGTGCTGAATTTTCTTTAGACATTTCAGGTTGTTCATATTTGTTCAGGTTATTCACATTTTATTGTTATAGGATAGTTTGTAAATGTAAATATTTTCATAATTTAATGTTATTTTTTGCACTAAAACAAAGACAAAAAATTGAAGTTGTCATTATTTATAGACATAATGGAATTTTTTTTTTTTTTTCCACATCAAACCGAGAAGAAGATATGGAGTCATTATTTTTTGTAGCTTATTATGCTATTATTTTACTGTAGATCAGGATTGTCAAATGTGGCCCGGGGGCCAAATGCGTCACCCCAAAGGTTCCAATCCGACCCATGGGATGAATTTACAAAGTGCAAAAATTCCTCAGTCAAGGCTGTGGAACTCATTTTAGTTCAGGTTCCACATACAGACCAATATGATCTACAGTCAAATAATAACAGCAGAAGAACCGACAAAATATAATGACTCCAGATTTTCTTCTCGGTTTGATGTGGAAAACATAATATTACATTATGTCTATAAATAATGACAACTCAATTTTTTGTCCTTTTTTTAGTGCAAAAAATAACATTAAATTATGAAAATATTTACATTTACAAACTTTCCTGTAACAATAAAATGTGAATAACCTGAGCAAATATGAACAACCTGAAATGTCTAAAGAAAATTAAGGACAATTTGAACTATTTTCTGCCTGTTCCTCAGTGTTTAGTGTCTTTGTAGATCCGATCCAGAATGCACATGTAGAAATGAGAAGTTGAGGCAGAATACTGTTAAAATTGCACTGATTTTTCTGAAGAATTTTCAGTTTTTTAAGGTTATGGGGGGTTTTTTTGCACTAAAACAAAGACAAAAATTTGGAGTTGTCATTATTTATAGGTTATTGTTATTATTTTACTGGTCCGGCCCACTGCAGATCAAATGGGGCTGAATGTGGAACCTGAGAGAACATGAGTTTGAGAGCCCTGCTGTAGATCATATTGGTCTGTACGTGGAAACTGAACTAAAATGAGTTCCACAGCCTTGACTGTGGAATTTTTGTACTTTCTGAATTCATCCCCAGATTGGAACCTTTGGCGGGCCACATTTGGCCCCCAGGCCACATGTTTGAGACCCCTGCACTAGATGACTACGAGCATCAGTCCTTTAACCTGAAGCCCTAAAATGGAAACTGAAGCACAAAGTATGAATTGGCGGCGGTGGGCAGTGACGCCACGTTGGCTCTGATCAGTGAAGATCAGCTGGAATGTCAAGTGTATATATATATAAATATAAATATAGACTGTGTCTGATCTGCAGACTGGTTCAATCCAGGAAAGTAAGTTTAGAAATTGGCAGCTGGCGGAGTCCAGAAATAGTGTCGGTTCTCGTGAGCTGCGTGAGCGTCGGTCGGCTTCAGACCGACTGAGACCCCTACCCCTACATCGGAGACCGCTGGTAACGTTTAATAACCACTACCATACTCAAAAAACGGACTAAATTGTAATTGGACGCTTACACACACCCTCTGTTTGAAGTGTTTTTCCATCTGCTTGCTCTATTTTCTTCACACATGTTAATCCATAAATAGATTTCTGCCCCATTTATCAATCCTAAATCATTCACTCATGCTCATCCTTTTCCGGTCTTCTCTAAATCAATCAGAGTAATCAATCATTCCAAAAGTTAGCCCTCATCATAAATCCTCCGAACTGTCATTAGGTATCATCACCAAAGGCACCAGTTGTTTTTTTCTTCACCCACACTCAGCATCCAAGGCCCTGGTGGTCAGCTCGTCTTTTAGATTCAGCTCTTTTCTATCTATCTATCTATCTGTCTGTCTGTCTGTCTGTCTGTCTGTCTGTCTGTCTGTCTGTCTGTCTGTCTGTCTGTCTATCTGTCTATCTGTCTATCTGTCTATCTATCTATCTATCTATCTATCTATCTATCTATAGCACTTTTCATACATTAAGGATGTAGTACAAAGTGCTTTACATATAAATTTAAAAATCAGTGTCCCCACACACACATATGCACACACACATATATATATATGCACACACATACTTAAAAAGGCTAACTGAGCATGAGAGGACCAAAAAGTAAAAGAGGAGGCGCTGTCTCAGGGAGACATTTAGATTCAGCTCTTTTATATAAATACATATTTTTTCTCTTTACATTTTATGTTTCACAAATGTATATTTCTGTTTTCTGTCTTTCTTGCACTTTATTTCCCCATAGAGGGATCAATAAAGTCTATCTTATCCAATCCAACTTAATTTGTAAAACACTTTAAAACAAGTGCAGTACAGAAGAATAAATAAAACCAAAAGAAAAGAATAAAATACAATTATCTTATCTTATCTTATCTTATAATATAAGATAATATAAGATATATTATAATATAATTATCTTAGAATATGATGCATTAATGTAAATTTAAACCACTATCAGTTTATAAAGTAGTTCAAATGAGCTGAACCTTAAACATCTACAGCAATAAAATGGAAGAAACACATGAAAGCAGCAGTAAAATGGATCCAATCTGCAGCTGTTTTAACACTTTCTGTGTCATTATTACACATTGAAGTGTATGTTTTTTCCATTTTGCTCCTGTTAGACAGTTTCAGTGGAAGTAAAAGCAAAGATAATCATACACCCACATCATTTATATTTATTTATATTTAACTGTTTACATAAATACCAGATTTCTTTTTTCTCCTGATATTTCATGTTTCACTTTTGTATCATTTCTACCTGTCCTTTCTCTGCGCTTGCTTGTTGTATTTTGCTGCTGTTAACTGTGAAATTTCATTAAAAAAAAAAAGTCAAATAAATGATTATCTTATCTTTATGCTTTTAATCTTTCATTTAACATCCTGTTAATGGTAACTAGAAATAATAATGTTAAGCATTATTATCTGATTTTATACATTCATTTAACTCATAAAGATGATTAAACCTTATAGAAAACAATGCATTGCTGTAAATTAAACCACTATCAGTTTATAAAGTTGTTAAAATGAGCAGAACCTTAAACATCTGCAGCAATAAAACCTAAGAAACACATACATACAACAGTAAAATGGAGCCAAAGATTCATTGCATTTGAATTCTGCAGCTATTTTAACACTTTCTGTGATGTTAAACATTGAAGTGTATATCTTTTTGCATTTTGCTCCAGTTAGACAGTTTCAATGGGAGTAAAAGTAAAGAATTTCTTTATCACAGACGTCATCATGTTTGGAATCTCTTTCATTTAACATCCCGTTGATGGTAACCAGAAATAATAATGTCATGCATTTTATCAGATTTTATACATTAATTTAACTCATCAAGATTATTGTAGATAATTCTTTTATCAAGACAGATAAATGAATGAATAAATAAATAAATAATCTACAATAATTGCATGTGGAAGACAGCATGAAACTCTACCAGAACTCATAAAGATGATAAAACCTTATAGAAAACCATGCATTGTTGTAAATTAAACCACTAACAGTTTATAAAGTTGTTAAAATGGGCTGAACCTTAAACATCTGCAGCAATAAAATGTAAGAAACATATGAAAGCAACAGTAAAATAAATCCTAGAATAGAATAGAATAGAATAGAATAGAATAGAATTTATTGCTATTGTGTGTGCAATGATTTTAGGAGTGCTAATCCAATTACAAAAACTAAAAATAAGATGAGAAAGTAGAATATAGAATTTTACAAAATTAAGATAAGAAAAGAGCTGAAGTAGAATAAAAAAAATAGACAGAAAATATGAATAGATGCAGTCTTTACATTATCAACAGTATGTTTATCTATGAACATTAACAGTATTAACAGTATGCGTATGTATGAAACCCAACCATCCAAAGCCTGATCATTTCACTGCAGAGCTCCTTTTTCACGGCAGTATTTTCACAGATTGGTATCAGAACTTGAACTAAAGGGTTTCCTTCCATCACTGATAAGTTCTGCCAAGATAGAGAAGTTTAGAGCCAAACATCTGCGAAGGAGAAAGCGAAAGAAAAGAGGAAGCCGATGAAGGACGTGAGAAAAGAGGAAAGAAAAAAACAGAGGAAGAAGTGAGGGAGGGAGGGGGGAAAAAAAAAAGACAATTAGACCAAAATAGGCGAGGAAGAGAAAAACAGGAGGAAGCACGAGGAGAGGAGGAGGAGGAGGAGGAAGGGGTGAGAACCGGTCTGAACCAGCGTAGGCCGACTCTCTGAGCGATAAACCCCTCCCCCTCCTCCCCCTCCTCCCCCTCCTCACTTTCCTCTGACTCAGACAGGCTGAACTTTTTCTTTTAGCGCTCCGTCATGCGCTTGTTGTCACCAACAACAATTTGGAAACACACATTCCCCAAAAGTGTAAATGGATCCACGGCAGCAGGGAGGGAGGGCAGCGATGACGGCGGTGACGGCAGGGTGATACACTTAAAATGATTGACAGGTGCCCCCCCACCCCGATGTTACATAAGCAATCAGGACGTGTATTGATTATCCTGCATGCATACTTGGCATTGGTGAGCATCCACACATACCTCCGCTTGGACAGTTTGTTCCCCGGTTCAACATGAAGAACCTATTTATGGCTATAAGTTGTAGATCTATATGTAGAAACTGTAAGGATTAAAGCCAGGCTGCAATAGTTTTAACAGAGTCTGCCCATTGTCTTTCAATTTCAGTGGATAAAACAGATAGATTACGGTCAAATGAAAAGTTTTAATCCTTTCATGCATGAATCATGAGAACCTTAATCAAAATTTTTTCCTGAATGTTTTTATTCCTCTTTAGGCACGAAAAAAACAATGTGATTGGAAAATATTCTTCTGAAAAATAAATTAAAATAAATAAAAAAAAAAAAATTAAAAATGCATTAAAAAAAATAATAATAAAAAAAAAAATTCTTATGAACCTATTTTTCTTGAAGTTGCAAAAATGTCCACTCAGCTGGACACCACACGGTTTATTTTTGACACAGAAACATGTGTTGACTGATTAATTGTGTGAAAACTATGCTTGGGATTCTGGGGATTTATGCTCAGGAGAGATCTACGTAATATTACCAATTCATGTCAGCAAGATATGTAGTGTCTTAAAACTTTAATAAAGATATGTGCAAAAAAAAAAAACAACGAAAAGAACAACAAAACCCATGAATATACAAGAGAACAGCTGTAGAATTGCTGTCCACTGTAGCGACCAGTATGCATGAAAGGGTTAAATGAAAAGAAATTGAACAGTTGCAGAAAAAAAATACAAAATTTAACAGGAAAAGCACCAAGTTACCTTTAAAGATGGAGTAGGAGAGGTTTTCCTGGAGCAATTTTTTGCTACCGTACTTTCCGGGCTAGAAGCCACTGCTTTTTTGTCGTTTTGAACCCTGCGGCTTATACAGCAATGCAGCTCGAGTATAGATTTATACAGGCTAACAGTCACCAGGGGGCGCTCTAGCAGGAAGTGCAAACGTGAGACAGACAGGTGGAAGAGGTGATGAAGAGGAGAAGTTTGAATCTTAACTTTTAACAATCATTTTGCGTGTCATGCACAAACCCTCATCATGGAAAACACACGAAGAAATGCATATTTTGCAGCTTTTAAGTTAAAAGCAATCGATGTGTCCAAGAAGGAAATAGAGCTGCAGCACGGAAGTGCCATTGAGCAACAACGGAGGAGAGACGTAGAAGGAGTGTGACGGAGAATTTGAGGCTGTTCAACTCCAACACTGAAGAAGACGACTGCAGTGGTTTAATGAGCAGAAAGAAGATGGAGATACAGATCAATGACTGTTCTGGGTTTTTGAACCAGCCTGTTCCTGCCGTTTTACTGCCGTGTTACAGACACTGTTTGGAAAAAAGCAGTGAAGGGATGGAAATAAATATTTAAATAATCTGTCTGTTTACCATCTTTCTGTGTAAATATCTCATGTGACAACATGGACACCTGTGGCTTATAGTCAGGTGTGACTTATATTCCGATGCGCCTTATAGCCCAGAAAGTACAGTATACTGCTTAAAATCCCCTTCACACCCCCACTGCAACCAATTAATGAAATGCTCTAACACAAAATTAAAAAAAAAAAAAAATGTAGTCACCTGTGGAACAGACAGGACTGAAAAAACACCATCGGTCAAAACACAGTACTCGAAATCTCTCTGACGGGACATTTTAGAGACAATTTGACAGAGTAGTGTTGCTAAATGACCCACATTTTTAATATTAAATTCATTTTTGCTTTATTTGGACCAGAAGGGATGATCCAAAACAAGGAGCTACTTTGTACTGAAATAAATGTTGGAATGGCAATCAGTTAAAGTTGGCTCTCTGACGGGACATCACTGTGTTTTAACCCCATCCAATCATTTTAAGCACCCAATCAAAATGCCTGAACGGTGATATGTCTATCAAATTCAACTGCCATTTGTCCCAGCGACCCCCGTGACCCTAGTGAGGATAAAGCAGGTTCAGAAAATGAATGAATGGATTGAGTATTTTCAAAAAGCAGCTTGCTGGAATCGTTTTTCTAAGATCTCACACCCCACCTTTAAGGTCAAATTGAAGACGCTGGTGCTAAAAGTACTGAAGTCACAAAAAAAAGTATGTTAAAAATATTCATAGGGTGGACTTAGCTAAACAAATACATGTTTATAGGCTCAAATTCAATTGTCCAAAAATGTGACTTCAGTACTTTTAGCACCAGGGTCTTCAATTGAAACTTTTAGATAAAAAGAAATTGAAAAGTTGCAGAAAAAAAAGTACAAAATTTAACAGAGGAAGCACCAACTGATCTTTGAAAACAACAAATATGATGTATAGCGATAAATGAAGAGCCCAACTCTGGAAAAAAAGGAAATAAAAGGACATCTTCATCTCTTTCTACAGATTAGGCCCATTTTTTCTGCAATTAAATCCATTCTGCTCTAAAAGACAATAAATGACTAAATCGGAAAGTTCTGTAGGAGTTAAAAGTACAGAGGAAAAGTGAAGACAAATTCCTGAGCTCTTCTGCTCCTCTACAGCAGCAACGTTAGCTACCAATAGCTGCTAATGTTCCATGTTGCTCTGTTAAAGGAGTGATATTTAGCTTTTTTTAAATGGAATTCTTCATTTTCCCACATTTCCCTGTGGTCTCCATAAACTGTAAATGCTCTGCTTGGGTCTGAATTCTTCATTCATTCAACTCCACAGGTCCATCTTCAACAATATTTATGACTAATGACATCAGAAAGGTGGTTTGGAGCGCTGGCCCTTTAAATGCACATGAGCCACTTCAGGCCCCTGTATTCTATTCTATTCTATTCTATTCTATTCTATTCTTGGATCCATTTTACTGCTGCTTTCATGTGTTTCTTACATTTTATTGCTGTTGATGTTTAAGGTTCGTCCCATTTGAACTACTTTATAAACTGATAGTGGTTTAAATTTACATTAATGCATTGTTTTCTATAAGGTTTTACCATGTTTATGAGTTAAATGAATGTATAAAATCA
Source organism: Sphaeramia orbicularis (assembly GCF_902148855.1). Classification (NCBI taxonomy): domain Eukaryota; kingdom Metazoa; phylum Chordata; class Actinopteri; order Kurtiformes; family Apogonidae; genus Sphaeramia; species Sphaeramia orbicularis. The sequence continues at coordinate 5,117,109 of NC_043960.1, forward strand.
AATGAAATGCATGACATTATTATTTCTGGTTACCATTAACAGGATGTTAAATGAAAGATTAAAAGCATAAAGATAAGATAATTGTATCTTATTCTTTTATTTTGGTTTTATTTATTCTTCTGTACAGCACTTCGGTCTACTGCAGTTGTTTTAAAGTGCTTTACAAATAAAGTTGGATTGGATAAGATAGACTTTGTTGATCCCACCATGGGGAAATAAAGTGTAGGAAAGAGAAATATATATATAATATAAATACACACTTGTGAAACAAAATGTGAAGAGAAAAAATATGTAATGTGTGTGTGTGTGTGTGTGTGTGTGTGTGTGTGTGTGTGTGTGTGTGTGTGTGTGTGTGTGTATATATATATATATATATATATTTTTTTTTTTTTTTAATGATGTGGATGCATGATGAAGAAATTGTCTTTGCTTTTACTCCCACTGAAACCTTCTAACAGGAGAAAAATGTAACAGATATACACTTCAATCTGTAATGTCACAGAAAGTATTAAAATAGCTGCAGAATCTAAATGCAATGAATCTAAAACTGTCAAAATTAGGACTGATATCTGCCAAAAACAACTTTAAAGCCATGCTAGAACCCGTACTCTACAGAGGACGGTGTCTCAGATGTGATGGTGGCTGTTTCTGTTCTAAACACACATGGGTACGTTTGGTATTTGTCAGCAGAAACCCTCCCAGACTCTGACTTCTGTGCTCAGCTGCAGGGTTTGTTCACCCGGAGGAGGTTGCAGATGTAAACAATGAGGCTGAACAGTGTTTTCATCCTCCAGGCTGTTGGCCAGACGGATTAGAGGCTGTCACATGTGAGATCTGACACCAAACAACAACTCCTCCAGCTGAGATGAAAGACTGAGGAGCAGAACCGAACCCAAGGTGTTGTTTCATAGACTGTAAGTTCAGTTCAGTGAGTTAAAGGAACAGGAGCAGCCACAAACGCCACAGAATTAAACACTGTCAGGTTCATGTGGTCACTGTGTTCACTGGAAAGAAGATGGAGAGTCAAATGAATCTGTGTATCATTCGTTCTTTTCATATTCAATTGGGAATCCGCAATCGAAAAATGAAAAAATTACTTATTTTATTCTTCATGTACAAACCCAAAATCAAAAAATGACTTGTTTTTCATTCTTTCGATTGTACGCACCAATTCAAAATTGGAAATAAGCAAATGGACCTGGTCAGTGCATCTTTTGGTAATTGGATTTGGAAATTTGAATTTAATTCTTGTATTTTAAAATGAAAATCAATTAACTACTAGTTTTTCTTTTGTTTCTGAAAAGAAAATCCAATTACCAAAAGATAGACTGACCAGGTCCAAATGTGGGGTCTCACGTTGACATTTTTGATATCAGATTTGGTCCGACCTGGAAGATACTGACTTCTTCGTCTGTTATCTGAAGTGTCTTCTACTTAGACTGTCTACCATGGACGCACTGTATTAGACAAAACCTGGAAGAACAATACCTGGAAGATCTGGACCATTTCTTCAGTTGTCATGTCGTCCTCCTTCAGAGTAACACGTTTGCTGCCTCTGAATAACACCAAATTCTCCATTAGCTCAGAACGCATTAGGCTGAATATTAGCAAACCCACGACTGTCCAGCTCAACATACGAAGACGTCAGTAACTTCCAGGTCAAACCAAGTCAGATATCAAAAATGTCAACATGAAACCCTACATTTGGTCCATTTGTTTATTTCTGATTTTTAATTTGTGCGTACGATCAAAAGAATGAAAAACAACTCATTTTTTTATTTGTGCATGAATAATGAAATAATGAGTCATTTTTTCATTTTTTCAATTGAATATGAAAAGAATGAATGATGCACAGATTCAAATGGATACTCACCTGCCTTTTGCCCTGTTTTTAAGTCACCGACCAATAGACCATGAACCACTGTGGAGGCGCTGTTTCTAGTGTTGTCTTCGTTGGCGTCTTCATCGTCTTCATTAACAATTTCTTCAAACATCTTCTGTGACAAAACTACTAGATTTTAGATTTTAGAATTTTTGACAAATTAAAAAATTAAAATGCCTTTACTTATGATGGTTCATATTTTGATGGATTATAACATGTAAATGGTTACAGATATTAATATAGTTACTATTGATCACTGATAGGAAGTCATATATGGACTTTCATTTGGGTCCATGACCTTTGACCTTGAGTGACCTTGAAGGGTCAAAAACAAGGTCACGAATGTCTGCATTTCAACAATCTTCTTCTTAGAAACTACTGGTCAGATTCATTTCAATTTTTACCTCCGCCTGGGGGTATTTTGATCAGTTTGCTTTGGTTTGTTTGTTTGTTTGTTTGTTAGCAAGATAACTCAAAAAGTTATGGATGGATTTTCAGGAAATTTTCAGGAAATATTGATACTGGGACAAGGAATAAATGAGTAAATTTTGGTGGTGATCGGGGAGGGGGTGACGACAGATCTGTCTTGGCGGAGGTCTGCGCCCTCCAAGTGCTTTTCTTGTTTTTTATGTAGCTTCATTGGGACAATGTCTACAAAGTTTGTTCACAGTTTTTGGATAAATTTATATTTTTGAAATTTTGATGAATTTCTTGATTATTAAAAATTTGCCTTTACTTATAATGGTCCATATTTTGATGCTTTATAACATGTAAATGGTTACAGATATCAGTATAGTTACTATTGATCACTGATAGGAAGTCATATATGGACTTTCATTTGGGTCCATGACCTTTGACCTTGAATGACCTTGAAGGGCTAAACGTAAGGTCACCATTGTCTACATTTCAACAGTCTTCTTCCGAAACGCCTGCTAGGATTCATTTCAATTTTTTTTATGTTGCTTAGTTGGGATAATGTCCACAAAGTTTATTCACAGTTTTTGGACAAGTTTATATTTTTGAAATTTTGATGAATTTTTTGATTACTAAAAATGTGCCTTTCCTTATAATGATCCATATTTTGACGGGTTATAACATGAAAATGGTTACAGATATTAATATAGTTCCTATTGATCACTGATAGAAGTCATATATGGACTTTCATTGAATTAGTCGAGCTCTCCTCCAGTGAAAGTACCGCCCACTTCTATTGTTAGATCGATCTCCTGCATCCAGACCACAGTCCTCTAGAGGCAGAACCTGACAACCTCACAAATTCAACTTGGTATTAGTCTTGATAGGACATGACGCTGACATACAGGGGCATGGGTCCTATTTTTTACCGCCTTAGTTATGTTTGGCTCTTGCTTGTGCTTCTTCACCACTCACTGAGCCCACATTCAGTCTAAATGTATCAGTGGCGTTTGGGGGAGCCCACGCCAAAGGCCCGTGCATAAACAAGCAGCTCTGGTAACAGGCCGACACGTGATAGCTCGACTTACTAATTAAGGCTTGTTTACAGTCTATACAAGATAGGAGGCTAAGATAGCATGTTGACCAGCAGTGCATGGGATGAACTCAATGGCCACTTATTCCACAGTTAACTACAAGCCCAAGTGAGAGTTGGAACAGTAAGGAAGACGTCAGTTTAAAAATAACGCAGCGCTAGTAAAACTGACTTTGACTTGTTTTTCATTGTACGAACACAACGCATTTCATGTTTTATGTCTTGTCAGTGTAGTTTATTACCTACGCCAGGAGGGATTGGGATCACTTTGCTTTGTGTGCTTTGTGTTTGTTTGTTTGTTTGTTTGTTTGTTAGCAGGAAAACTCAAAAAGTTATGGACGGATTTTCATGAAATTTTAAGGAAATGTTGATACTGGCGCAAGGAAGAAATGATTAAACTTTGGTAGTGATCGGGGGGGGGGCACAAATCTGTCTTGGCGGAGGTCTGCGCTCTCTGAGTGCTTTTCTTGTGTTAATATCCTTTCATTTCTTACATTTATGCTGCAACACATTCAGAAAACGTTGATACAAGAGCAGTTTAGGGCTAATAATGAACAAAAATAATGAAATAATATAATGTGAATAGGAAACATTTATTCCTTGTCGCCACACTGGAAAAAAATCTAAATCTTACCAAGTGTATTTTCTCATTTTCATTCTCATCATTCTCATCTCATTGTCATCATTCTCATCAATACTGTACATGTACAGTCAAGGAAAACATTATTAGACCATCAAAAGTCATCAAAAACAATCCAGTCCTAACTCCTGTGTGTATCATGTGACTAAAACAGACAGAAAAGAAAACATGGAATGACTAAAGCACTGTTTTTGTCAGTACAATGCCAGAGATATTGATGGAAGAACTGAAGTGATTTTGGTTATTATCAAGAAAACATGTTAAATGGATAGATATCAGCTCTGAAATTAAACTACTATGAGCTATTTTTGTTTGCAAATACAAAAATAAAGTACAGGAAAGACAGAAAATATACACTTGTGAAACATAAAATATGAAGAGAAAAACAAAATCTGCTATTTATATCATATTATTTATACCATTTGCATAAATTTAGATTTAGATTTACAGCAGCCAAAAAAAAAAAAAAATTGCAGCAAAAGCAAGAACAATGATAACAGTAAATACATAAATCTCTATACTGAAAATGGTAAGAGAAGAAGTAGAGGTAAGAGTGGCAAAATAATAAAAAGAAACAGAAATAAAATAGAAGATAAAACCAATATATGAAAGGGAATTTAGACGATAACATTGACGAACTCATAAAAGTATAAATACAGAGGAATACTATATATATATATATATATATATATATATATATATATATACAGTCACAGAAAAAATTATTAATCAAAAGCCATGAAAAATAATCCAGTCCTAACTCCTGTGTGTATCATGTGACTAAAACAGACAGAAAAGAAATCATAGAATGTCTAAAAGCACTGTTTTTGTCAGTACAATGCCATAGATATTGATGGAAGAACTGAAGTGATTTTGGTTATTATCAAGAAAACATGTTAAATGGATAGATATCAGCTCTGAAATTAAACTACTATGAGCTGTTTTTGTTGTTATCATTATATTTGTCCAAACAAATGGACCTTTAGTTGGACCAGGCATTAAAATGAACAAGAAACTGAAGAAAACAAGGGGTGGTCTAATAATTTTTTCCACGACCAACCAACAAACTCTCTTCACAGATAAATTAAATTTACATTAACACTGAAACTGCCTCAGTACAAGTCTTAACACTCCCTTATTTTCACTGTTTTGCTCCATAATTGCCTTTTACTCTCACACTTTTTCATTCAGTTCAGGTGGATTAATTTGTTCCTTGCAGCACAAACCTGTCATCAGTGGAAGAAATGAAACTCCTAACCCTTTAATGAGGTGGAGATACAAAACCTGAAAAAAAAAAAAAAAGAATCCCACAGATAGTTTCTTTGAGCTGCAGTAAAACGTGCCATAAAACAAACCCAGGGTCACGCTGTTACCTGCAGACGCCCTCAGGACACCACTCACCTGTCGGGATTGGATTCTTAGAAACCAGATGAAAAGACTTTCTCAGAATTCAACAGATCACTTTTTTTTTTTTTTTTCAGGGCTGTCGACTGTCACTGCATTAGAGTAGACGCCTCCCTTTCCATGTTTGTCACCAGCTGCCGTCTATACGTGACACCGTGACCATGATCAGAGGCCGACGGGGCAGAACACCACGTCCTAAACACCACGTCATCACCTCCACAGACAGAAGAAACACTCGGCAGCGTCATCAGGAGAACAAATCATTTATCTGTAAGGCTCCTCAGAACCTACACTGTTTAAATACAATCCAATTTCATCTACGAATCAATGCATTTAACTAGTGTGGCCCAGAGGTGCAACAGCCCAAAAAATTATCCACTGTAAGAAGAAAAAAGAGAAGAGGCCAAAAAATTATCCACTATAAGAAGAAAAAGACAACAGCCCAAAAAATTATCTACTGTAAGAAAAAAAGACAATAGCCCAAAAAATGATCCACTGTAAGAAAAAAAAAGAGAGCAGCCCCAAAAAATTATACACTGTAAGAAAAAAAGAGAACAGCCCAAAAAAATTATCTACTAGCCCAAAAAATTATCCACTATAAGAAAATAAGAGAACAGCCCAAAAAAATTATCCACTATAAGAAAAAAAAAGAGAACAGGCCAAAAAATTATCCACTATAAGAAAAAAAAGACAATAGCCCAAAAAATTATCCACTGTAAGAAAAAAAAAGAGAACAGCCCCCAAAAATTATACACTGTAAGAAAAAAAGAGAACAGCCCAAAAAAATTATCTACTAGCCCAAAAAATTATCCACTATAAGAAAATAAGAGAACAGCCCAAAAAAATTATCCACTATGAGAAAAAAAAGAGAACAGCCCAAAAAAATTATCCACCATGAGAAAAAAAAGAGAACAGCCCCAAAAAATTATCTACTATAAGAAAAAAAAAAGAGAACAGCCCAAAAAAAATTATCTACTATAAGAAAAAAAAAAGAGAACAGCCCAAAAAAATTATCCACTATAAGAAAAAAAAGAGAACAGGCCAAAAAATTATCCACTATAAGAAAAAAAGAGAAAGGCCAAAAAATTATCCACTATAAGAAAATAAGAGAACAGCCCAAAAAAATTATCCACTATAAGAAAAAAAGAGAACAGCCCAAAAAAATTATCCACCATGAGAAAAAAAAGAGAACAGCCCCAAAAAATTATCTACTATAAGAAAAAAAAAAGAGAACAGCCCAAAAAAATTATCCACAATAAGAAAAAAAGAGAACAGCATCCTCATCTACCTCTTCCTCAGTTGCCATGACAACAGTCTCCCTCCTCTTGCCATAAAGCCTCTGAGCATCACTTGCTAAAAAGTAAACACATTCAATAAAAACAACTGTTATTAGGTCATAAACTGACATAAATCACTCATATTCACTGTTTACAACTTTCAAAATGTCTATTAAATCTCTCTGAATCACTTTATAGTTTTATAAAAAAACAACAAAGGATTGGCCCCATATTTATGAGACGTAGAGGTAAGAGTGGCAAAAAAGTAAAAAGATAAAATAAAACATAAAACCAATATATGAAAGGGAATTTACACCGTAACATCGATGAACTCATAAAAAATATAAATACAGACATATACATACATGTACAGCCGTGGAAAAAATTATTAGACCATCAAAAGTCATCAAAAACAATCCAGTCCTAACTCCTGTGTGTATCATGTGACTAAAACAGACAGAAAAGAAAACATGGAATGTCTAAAACACTGTTTTTGTCAGTACAATGTCATATATATTGATGGAAGAACTGAAGTGATTTTGGTTTTTATCAAGAAAACATGTGAAATGGATAGATATCAGCTCTGAAATTAAACTACTATGAGTTATTTTTGTTGTTCTCATTACATTTATCCAAACAAATGGACCTTTAGTTGGACCAGGCATTAAAATGAACAAGAAGCTGAAGAAAACAGGGGGTGGTCTGATAATTTTTCCCGTGACAATCGTAATAATCTTATGTTGTGTTTATTATTATTTTTGTATCAATATGACAAAGTATGTTGGCTCATCTGCAGCATCAGCCACAAGCTGATTTTTTTCATCCACATTTCACCTTTAAATTCTGATTTTCCCAACTGATTTTCCAGGAAATAGACTGTTTCAGGGGATTTTATTAGCGCCCCAGTGTTCCCAGTGTTATGGTATTTATCACTGCATTACTCAAGTGTATCTTATAAGTAGGAAACACACTGACAAAAGCAGGTACAGTCACACGACAACAAAAATGCACTCACACACACACAGGATGGATAGATATCAGCTCTGAAATTAAACTCTTATGAGGTATTTTTGTTGTTATTATTATATTTGTCCAAACACATGTACCTTTAGTTGGACCAGGCATTAAAATGAACAAGAAACTGAAGAAAATATGGGTGGTCTAATAATTTTTTCCGTGCCTGAATCTTTGGAATGAGGGAAACATTCATAATAATCTTATGTTGTATTTATTATTATTTTTGCATCAATATGACAAAGTATGTTGGCTCGTCTGCAGCATCAGCCACATTTCACCTTTAAATTCTGATTTTCTCAACTAATTTTCCAGGAAATAGACTGTTTCAGGGGATTTTATTAGCGCCCCAGTGTTCCCAGTGTTATGGTATTTATCACTGCATTACTCAAGTGTATCTTATAAGTAGGTAACACACCGACAAAAGCAGGTACAGTCACACATGACAACAAAAATGCACTCACACACACACACAGGATGGATAGATATCAGCTCTGAAATTAGATGACTATGAGTTATTTTTGTTGTTCTCATTATATTTATCCAAACAAATGGACCTTTAGTTGGACCAGGCATTAAAATGAACAAGAAATTGAAGAAAACAAGGGGTGGTCTAATATTTTTTTCTGCGACTTTACACATATATATATGTATAAATGCAGCGTCTCTCTGGCTTCAGCCTGTTTCATCCAGGTCACAGCAGTGCTTTAATCTCCTGCTCCACTACACGTATCAATGAGGCAGTTGGCATTCTCAGCAGTAGTGAGGGAGGGACATCTGAGCGTAAGTGTGTCACCCACTATGTTAGGATGAGGGTGTCCGGGGGGGGGGGGGGGGTGCTGCCTTTAAAACAGACTGCTGTGTCACACGGCTGCATACTCAACATAGCTCCCGGTTTAGACTCCCCCTCCCCCTCCCCCTCCCCCTCCCCCTCCCCCTCCCCCCTCCCCTCCCCCTCCCCCTCTGTCTTTGGCTCCTCGTTCCACTCATCAGCTGAGATGGGCTGAGCTGCTGAGTCAGAGCACGAACCGTCTGAACTTCCCCCAAGTCACAGCTCCCATCATGAGGAGGAGCCGCGTAAAGCCGTTAAAACATTAATTAATCCATTTAAAAAAAGTTCCTGTATCATCCTGTTTCCAATCAAGGTGATTGATATTATTTGATGTAAAAAATCCAAAACTGTTACTTTCCTGGGTCTCAGGAGGATATTTAATTCACTGATCGTGTAAATGTTCAGAAAAGCTCAGAGTAAAGTCAAACAGTATTATAAAATTTAAAAAAAAAAAACAGAAAGCTGAAGAAAAAGTGACTTTGTTGTAAAAAAAAAAAAAAAAAAGTCATGGTTGTGAATGTAAAAGTAAGAAGTCGAAGCTAAGACAACAGTTATCAACTTAATTCAGTTTCAGGATTAAGTTGATAGAAAATGTTCAGGATCGGTTACTCAGTGTTTCCATCCACCCCTTTGGATGGTCCACCATAAATACTTGGCCGAATTGGCCTTGGTCCAATCCAGTGTGTGTGTGGGGGGGGGGGGTCACCTGTCATCATGGAAAGAAAAAAACAAACACTGATAAAATGAAATAAATCTTAATATTTGTTCGCTGATCTGTACTATAGACATATTTTCTGTGCAATTCCAGTCATTTTGAATATTTTTTAATTCAAAGTTGCGGAATTTCCACATTTCAAATACAAGTTTGTTGTGGCAGGAGCGAGCTGAGCCTCACCTTGGATTGGTTAATTAATTGGTTAATTGGTTAATCCTTCACAAACTGTGCTTCATCACATCCAATTAGAGCATCGGTGTCAAACTCATTTTAGTTCAACGGTCACATACAGTCTAATATGATCTAAAGTGGGCTGGACCAGCAAAAGAATATATATAATAGTATAAGAAGTTTTGAGTGAAAAAAGTAAAATTCTGTAATGAAAATATTTAAATCTACGAACTGTACTTGAACATAACATGAACAAATTTCAACAACCTGAAAATTCAAAGTGCAATGTTAACAATATTACATCTTAGTTTATCATTTATACATGTGCATCACAACGTACAGATCACAGTTTATCTACAAATCCACAAAACATTTAGTAATTGACAACATTTTTAAAATACCACATACGTCTGTTAGGACATTTCACATCGTTCACATTTTTTGTAAAAGGCTAGTCTGTAAATGTAAACATTTTTGTGAAATAAAACTGTTTTTTTTTTTTTTTACACTAAAACAGAGAAAATTTAGCAGTTTTCATTATTTATAAGTTATTATGATAGTATTTTACTGGTCTGATCCATTTGACCTAAAATGATTCAAACATCTTTGATTGTTAATATCTTCAGTGTACTTTTTGCATTTCTCAAATTCATCCCAGGGGCCAGATTTGGACCCTTTGGCGGGCCGGATTTGGCCCCCGGGCCACATGTTTGACACCTGTGAATTAGAGTGTGTTTCTATCTCTCTGCATATGTTAATAAAATGGTTCCAAACACTCTGATTCTATTCTGACTTTCCATAGTCTGGATAATGTAGAACATGTATGTGTGTTACTTGTTCAGTCTAACACACAGGTGTCAAACATGCGGCCCGGGGGCCAAATCCAGCCCGCCAAAGGGTCCATGAGAGGAATTTGTGAAATGCAAAATTTACACGATGATATTAACAATCCTTTTAGTTCAGGTTCCACATTCAGACCAATTCAATCTCAAATGGGCAGGACCAGTAAAATACTTTCATAATAACATTTAAATAATGATAATTCCAAATGTTTCTCTTTGTAAATGCAAATATTTTCATGTATTTACACTAAAACAAAGTATAATTTCACAAAAAATATGAACAACCTGAAATGTCTTAAGAGAAGTGCGTGCAATTTTAATGATATTCTGCCTGTCATTAAATGTTTTGTGTATTTGTAAATCTATTGCGATCTGTAAATTATAATGCACATGTGTAAATGATAAACTGAGGCAGAATATTGTTAAAATTGCACTTATTTTTTCAGTTTGTTCATGTTTTGAAAGGATAGTTTGTAGATGTAAACCTTTTCATACTGTAAATTTGCTTTTTTCGCTTTAAACAGAGAAAAGTTTGGAGTTGACATTATATATTATGTTCTTATTTTACTGGTTCGGCCCACTGCAGATCAAATTTAGCTGAATGTGGAACTGAACTAAAATGAGTTTGACAGCCCTGGTCTAACAGATCGATCATTAAACCACATAAAAAAAGGCCAGTACTCTTGCCTCATGACAGAGGGCGCTACTGAGCACACAGGTTCTTCCTCCTACTGGGGGCGGCTCCAAAAAGCCCCGTCTTCATCAGCCTGGATTGAACATGTCCGAAAAAGTAAGTCAGTAGGGTTTGTTCCAGTCTGATGCATTTATTTGGAGCCTTTAAGCCATAAAGAGCCAGTGCTACTTTTGTGGCAGTTCCCAAACGAAACAAAATAAGTAACAAAATGAACAAAATAATGAACACATTGAACAAAAATGGATAAAATAATCAGTTTTCATTCATGTCAGATATTTCTAATTAACTAAAATGAAATAAAAGCAAACCAAGTCGAACAAATTAATCACAAAACTAACAAAAATACTAATAAATTTTACAAAAATGAACAAAATAATCAACAAAATGAACAAAATAGGTAACAAAATGAATAGGAATCAACAAAGTAATCACAAAACTAACAAAAATATCAACAAATTTAACAAAATGATTAAAATACATAACAAAATGAACAAAAATGAACAAAATAAGAAACAAAATGAATAAAAATTTACAATTAATCACAAAGCTAACGAAATATCAACAAATTTAACAAAAATGAACAAAATCATTAACAAAGTGAACAAAATAAGTAACAAAATGAATAAAAATTTACAAATTGATCACAAAGCTAACGAAATATCAACAAATTTAACAAAAATTAACAAAATAAGTAACAAAATGAACAAAATTATTGAACAAAAATGGATGAAATAATCAGTTTTCATTCAACATGTCAGATATGTGTAATTAACTAAAATGAAGTAAGAACAAAATGAACAAATTAATCACAAAACTAACAAAATTATTAGCAAATGTAACAAAAATGAACAAAATAAGTAACTAGAAAAGTACTCGGAGAGCGCAGACCTCCGCCATGGGTGATCACCCTCCCCCCCCGATCACCACCAAAATTTAATCATTTGTTCCTTGTGCCAGTATCAACATTTCCTGAAAATCTCATCCAAATCCATCCATAACTTTTCAAGTTATTTTGAACACGGGCAAACAAACACCGACAAAAACACAACCTCCTTGGCGGAGGTAACAAAATGAACAAAAATGAACAAAATAAGTAACAAAATTAATATAAATGAACAAAATAAGTAACAAAATGAGTAAAAATGAACAAAAAAAGTAACAAAATGAATAAAACTGATGTGCTGCTTCTTGTCTTGGGGTCAGAGGTCAAACTAAATACTGACTTTAACCTTTACAACATATTTAGTTCAGTTTTTTAAGATTTTACACATATTTCCTGTCTTGTATTTGAAGATAAGAGAATGAGAAATGCATATATATGCTCACTTTAGCCCTGCAGAACATTTTTTCGGTGAACATCCTCCTTCCACAGATAACCGTCTATAGATAGCGACTGCTGTCAAAAACCACAAACAGCTACAGTCACTTTTAATGACACGCTGTCATTACCTGATGTATTTTTGCACAATCTGACGCCTTTAAAGCTGCATGTTTTTCTTTCATAACGTCAAGTACACAGGGGTTATTGATTATTTTTTACCGTAAAATTCGGATGTCTTCCTTGAAGAAGTGATTCACACGGCCCTGAGAAAGAATAATAATACAGGGTTTATTATTTTTACTGACATAAAAAAAAAAAACATGGTGTGTTTACAAGGTCATACCGACATGGCGTGTTGTGGGCTGTTATTATGGCTGTTTAGTCACAGAAACAGTCCCAACCTAACCCAAATAAACACACACACACACACACACACACAGTAAGTGTCTTTTCCAGGGAATAGCCATCACCACCGGCAATTAAAGATCAAGAATCAGTTGAAAAACATTCTCACATTATTAAAAGCTACTGAGTGACAACAAGGGGTGTGTATTGGCAAGAATCTGGCAATACGATACAAATACAACACTAGGATCACGTTATGATATATCACGATATATCACGATACTGTAAAAAAAAAAAAAAAAAGCAATTTTTTAAATTGGTTTTGTTTCTTTTTTAAAAGATTATTTCCTGAAAGAATTGAATTACACCTGAAATCTGCACAAATACTAAACACATTTTTATTTGATCAGAACAGGATCTAATGTTATATCACAAAATGTTCCTGTGTTCAAACTGAAATTCTGTTTTACAGACATTACAGTTTAAAATCCTGCTCAGATGTTCATTTTCTATTTGTTCATAACTAATATCATGACATTATTTTAGTGCAATCCCAACAAAGGAACTACCATCTGCCTCTCAGACAGTAAAAAGTGCTTTTAGGATGCTTCAAATAACCATTATTTAATAAAACAGTGTTAAATAATAATAAATAAAATATGAACAATGAAGAAAACAAAAAAACAAAAAAGAACCTCCACCATATCTGCATTTGAATAAATACCTGAAAATATCGATACAGTACTTTTTAATATCGATACAGTATCGTGAGATGAAATCTCACGATATATTGCAGAACCGATATTTTCTTACACTCCTAACATACACACATACACACACACACACACACACACACACACAGTAAGTGTCTTTTCCAGGGAATAGCCATCACCACCGGCAATTAAAGATCAAGAATCAGTTGAAAAACATTCTCATATTATTAAAAGCTACTGAGTGACAACAAGGGGTGTGTATTGGCAAGAATCTGGCAATACGATACAAATCACAATACTAGGATCACGATACGATATATCATCATATATCATATCATGATATATGATGATATATCACGATACTGTTAAAAAGGCAATTTTTATTGGTTTTGTTTCTTTTTAAAAAAAAATTATTTCCTGTAAGAATTGAATTACACCAGAAATCTGCACAAATACTAAACACATTTTTATTTGATCACAACAAGATCTAATGTTATGTCACAAAATGTTCCTGTGTTCAAACTTAAATTCTGTTTTACAGACATTACAGTTTAAGATCCTGCTCAAATGTTCATATTCGATTAGTTCAGAATTAATATCAGAACAGTATTTTAGTTCAATCCCAACAAAGGAACTAACTTCTGCCTCTCAGACAGTAAACAGTGCTTTTAGGATGCTTCAAATAACCATTATTTAATAAAACAGTGTTAAACAATAATAAACAAGATATAAACAATAAAGACAAAAAAAAGAACCTCCACAATATCTGTATTTGAATAAATACCTAAAAATATCGATACGGTACTTATTAATATAGATACAGTATCGTTAGATGAAATATCGCAATGTATTGCAGAACCGATATTTTCTTACACCCCTAACACACACACACACACACACACACACACAGTAAGTGTCTTTTCCAGGGAATAGCCATCACCACCGGCAATTAGAGATCAAGAATCAGTTGAAAAACATTCTCACATTATTAAAAGCTACTGAGTGACAACAGTGATTTTCCTCAAGTTTAGGAGGAAGTTTTAAAAAAGTATCAGACTGTTATCAAGGTCTCACAGTGTGGGATCACAGGAGGAGGAGGAGGAGGAGGAGGATGAAGGGCGGTGTGTAGCCACAGGTTGACCTCTGCTGTCAGTCAGCAGGTCAGCATCCACAGCCTCAAACTTAAGGCTACAGCTCCCCCTAGTGGACAAGATCAGTTAAATGGATTACAGTTTGGTAACTCTGGTCTACAAGTACAGTAAAAGTAGTGAATTTTTACCACATATGAGTCACTGATACAGATAAATCCAGTCCTAAATGCTGGTTTGGCTGAAGTTTCCCAAATACAGTTGTTGGTTAAAATGTGAAATTGGAGAATTAACCAGAGAATGGATTCAACTCTAAAGGAATATTAGTGTCAGAGCTTCCAGACCGACTTCAAAACACTGTCAATACATTCACTTTACAGGTTCCACCAGTGGAACATTCATACATCTATTGGATAAATGGACGTAAACAAATATAAACGTGTAATAAGACTTTATTATATACCTGGAAAACATCAGCAAACCAGCACTTTGGTCATTTTGTTTTCCAATCAATTTTATTAAAACACGTAACATTTAGCACATTTAATCTCTGAAGTAGATCATTTCTGAAAAAAAGTACACTAGATTGAAGAAATGAAACAGAACTGAAAACAAAAAAACATATTCACAAGCAAAGCATAAAGAGCTAATATCTACAAAAAAGGTGTAATAATAATAATAATAATAATAATAATAATAATAATAATAATAATAATAATAATAATAGGAAAGTAGTAACTTGGTAAACAGAATGTAGAGTTTGTGTGTTTTTCTCTGCTTATGAGAGCGGCAAATTCTGAGCAAAAACAGCAGAGTTTATGTGATATGTATTTGATGAGTACATGTAATGCTTTTACAAATGAAACAGGATCAAAAAACATTTGTCTGTTGTCACTGATCACCGTTCATTTCTGACGTTAGGACCATGTTTGAAGGGCTGGAGCTTCACCTCTGTACAGGACTGGCAGTTCACAGCAGTCCTTATGGCATTTGGTGTGGTATACAGACGCATTTTCATCCTTTCACATCTTATTCAGCGCCATTTGATCACATGTCAATGTACGCCAAGAGCTCTGGTTTACATATCTGTAACCGCTGACTCTAACCCTAATCTTAAACTTAACCCCAACCCTGACCCTAACCTTAAACCTAACCCTAACCTTAAACCTAACCCTAACCTTAACCTTAAACCTAACCCTAACCCTGACCCTAACCTTAAACCTAACCCTAACCTTAAACCTAACCCTAACCCTAACCTTAACCTTAAACCTAACCCTGACCCTAACCTTACACCTAACCCTAACCTTAAACCTAACCCTAACCTTAACCTTAAACCTAACCCTGACCCTAATCTTAAACCTAACCCTAACCCTTACCTTAAACCTAACCCTAACCCTGACCCTAACCTTACACCTAACCCTAACCTTAAACCTAACCCTAACCTTAACCTTAAACCTAACCCTGACCCTAACTTAAACCTAACCCTAACCTCAAACCTAACCCTAACCTTAACCTTAACCTTAAACCTAACCCTGACCCTAATCTTAAACCTAACCCTAACCCTTACCTTAAACCTAACCCTAACCCTGACCCTAACCTTACACCTAACCCTAACCTTAAACCTAACCCTAACCCTAACCTTAAACCTAACCTTAACCCTAACCCTGACCCTAACCTTACACCTAACCCTAACCTTAAACCTAACCCTAAACTTAACCCTAACCCTAATCCTAAACCTAACCCTAACCTCAACCCTAAACCTAACCCTTAAAGCTAACCTTAAATCTAACCTCTAACCCTAACTCCTAACTCGAACCACTTGATGTGATGGAACCCCTAACTCTTTTTTTTTTTTTTTTTTTTGCTGTTTTGCTTTTGTTCCACTGATATCAGAGCAGAACACAGTTTCAGTTCAGCCCACATGGTTCTATAGTCTGCCTTTATTTGACAGTTTAAGTTTCACTTTCATTTTCTCAGAAGGGTGGTGTCTCTGTTTTGTTTATCACCAGTTCTTCTGCAGCAGAGGCTGTTGTTTTCATCGTCTGCATGCAGTGACTTATGGAGAAAACAGTCAGAAGAGAAAAGACAAAGATAAAAGACAAAAGGTAAGGTTTCATTTATTTAGTCAGAAAACATTAGTAGAAGGATAGTTTTACAGATGAAACCAGCTGAAATGAATATGAAGGTGAAAATATTGACTTTTAATCTGACTCTGAACTAATAGAACTAATGATAGAAGAGTGTATTTTAATCAAGTAAAAAGGCATGTGTTTACTGTAGTTTTACTGTATTTACTGTATATACATATTTCATATGTGACGTGGAGCTTTTATGGTGCGTTTAAAGCACCTGCGAAAATTCTCTTTCATTGTTTACAGTGTTGCATTTGACATGTAAGGACTGTAATATTGTTGTTAGTTTTAATATTAACCCAGTGTTTTTTCAACCTTGGGGTTGGTTGCCTGGAATTCAAATGGGGTCACCTGAAAATTCTAATAATTGATAAAAAAAAAACAAAAAAAAACAAATTACGAATAAAAATATATGGTGAGTTGACAGAGACAATCCCAATCCATAAAAGACAAACTGTGAAGCTGAAACTGAAGCTCTGTGGTTCTGTTTATGTGTCAAATGTTCACTGTGGTCAGTTTCAGATGCTGCAGCTCTTTCATAATTCATAGTTTGAGTTCTTGTTTGTTCAGTATTAATTGTCAGCCTTGTAAATCCAAGCTGGACTGACTGGCTTTTCTGCTGCTGTCCGTAATAATATATATTATACAAACTAAATGTCCTCAAAAATTAACTGTTATTTGTAACATAGTATAGCAAACTATTATATGATCAAATGATCAAAACCAAATTAATTTTAGCAAAAAAATTCTGGGGTTGCCATAAATTTGTGATGTTAACAAGAGATCACAAGACAAAAAAAGTTGGAAACTACTGTATTAACCTTTTAAACCTGAGCCTAAAATGGTCTACCAGGACTTTTTCTTATTTTGACTAACTAAAAGGTTAAAAAATATGCTGTGAGTGAGTCCATTTACCCATTTTTTCAGAGCACTTTTTTTCCCCAGATCTTTCAAAATCTAGCACTCATTTACAATTTACAGCACATTATAATACTGATAAAACAGCTTCTTCTCCAACTTCTTTTACAGGCATGAGTGAAATTACAGTATTTTTTTTTTTTTACTGATTTATTTCAAATATGGAAATGATACAAGCTTCCTGATTGCTACTAATTGACTTCTGTGAACAAAATAATATAGAAATGAAAGGAAGCATAAAATAATGATACAAAAAGAAAAAGACAAAAGTCATATTTGAAAAGGAGTGAGAAGAAGCAGAGCTTATTAGCTCTGACCCCTTTGTCTAAACCAACAATATGTACATATATACATACACACATATACATACACATCTATCTGTCTATCTATCTATCTATCTATCTATCTATCTATCTATCTATCTATCTATCTATCTATCTATCTATCTATCTATCTATCTATCTATCTATCTATCTGCACATACCCTTTCATATATATGCATACAACCAATCCTTCTATTTTCAGAATATTTGTACTGATGAAAGACATATACATATACACATCCACATATACCATCATATACATACACATATACATGCATACACATATATGCATATGCACATGTATGCATACCCCTGCACATACACTTACATATACATGTACATGTTCAAATACATATATACACAGTTCCATACATACACATCTACATTCCCATAGGCTTCTCTGCCTCTAATCCCTTTGCCATATCAATGAGTAAAGGAAAATAGTCAGTAATGAGAATTATTAATTATAACTGCTAAACAAAATATTTTTGGACATTTTCTTAAACTGGTTAATGTTGGCCAAATAAAACCTATGAAGTGCAAAGTCTCAGGTTTCAGAAACTGGTGGAATATTTCCAGTTCCAGTTCCACATGCGTGTCAGCGATGACACGTCAGGTTTTAAATAGTTTTGATTGATTGATGTATTTATTTCGAATATGAGTGTCAAAACAGAAGAAGATAAATAAACAAAACACTTAAACATAAGACATATAATACATATCTGAAAAGGAGCAAGAAGTACAACTTATAAACTCCCACCCCTTCTTCTTATATAATTAATAACAATAATCTTCCTAGTCTAAGCAGATCTAAATTATGTACTATAATATGGCAAGGCAGATGTATTTGTATAGCACAAATCATACACAGGGCAATTCACAGTGCTTTACAAAAATGGAAAAGAGACAGGTTAAAAACACACTATATGACTGATACTTATTATTAAATAATTAGGTTTCCGGCTTTATATTATGATGAACAAATATAATATGATTAACAAATACACTAACACATATATGTAAATATATTCATATATAGGGGTGTAAGAAAATATCGGTTTTGCAATATATTGCAATATTTCATTTCACAATACTGTATCGATATTAAAAAGTACTGTATCAATATTTTTGGGTATTTACTCAAATGCAGATATTGTGGAGGTTCATTTTTGTTTTTGGTTTTCTTTATTCATATCTTATGTACTATTATTTAACACTGTTTTATTAAATGATGTTAGTTCCTTTGTTGGGATTGAACTAAAAGAAAGTTTTGATGTTAGTTCTGGACTAATAGAATAAGAACATTTGAACAGGATCTGAAACTGTAATGTCTGTAAAACAGAATTTAGATTTGAACACAGGAACATTTTGTGATATAGCATCAGATCCTGTTGTGATCAAATAAAAAATGTGTTTAGTATTTGTGCATATTTCTGGTGTAATTCAATTCTTCAAGGAAATAATCATTAAAAAAAAAAAGAACCAAACAAAAAATTGCCTTTTTAACAGTATCATGATATGTCGTCATCCTAGTATTATGATTTGTATTGTATTGCCAGATTCTTGATCTATACATAAAGTGTCTTCTCACTGAATCACAAAGCATGTCACTTATTGGTTGTTTTTTTTTTTTTTCAATTACATTTATAGTATTTGAAGAAGCAGAATATTTACCTCAAACCTTCTGTCCATTGTTACCTTCACTGAACTCACCTGTTTTGTTTTCTCATCAGCATGTCTCTGTTCGGTACACCTGCTCCAGCCACCTTCACTCTCGGCGTTCCGTCATCCAAACTGTCGGATAAAGCCTCACAGAACACCACAGATGGTCTCATCCCAAGTACCAGCGTCAGTTCAACAGAGAACGCTGAGAAGAAGGAGAATCCTGTGTTGAGGTTCCCAGGTCAGTTCAATAAACGGGTCATCGTGAGTGTTTGAGTGAATCTGTGAAAAAAGTCTGTGTGGAAATAATGTGTTCATGAATACTTACAGAACATGTTGTCATAAAGTGCCTTGTTCATCCAAATGATTAAATGAATTAACTGTGAAACAGAAGGAGGAGTTTCTTGTACATTTCCTAGTTTTTTCACTGTTGTAATTTAAAGTGCATAACTACGGTGGCCCTGAAAGGCAAACCATAATGACAAATCGCAAAGCACACAAGAAGAAGAACACACAGGAAAAGGAACACACAGGAAAAAGAAAACCATACAAACAAGAAAAACACACACATAAGAAAAAGGAAATCATACAAATAAGGAAAAAATACACACATAAGAAAAAGAAAATCACACAAACAAGAAAAAAAAAACACTCAAGAAAAAGAAAATCACAGACAAGAAAAAAATGACACACACACAAGAAAAAGAAAATCATACAAATAAGAAAAAAACACAAACACAAGAAAAAGAAAGTCATGCAAACAAGAAAACACACACACAGATATTGCCTGATTTTCTTTTTTTTTGTGTGTTTTCTTGTGTGTGGTTTTTTACTTGTGTGTATTTCTTTTTCTTGTGTACTTCTGTTGTTGTAGTTTGTCCTTCAGGGCCACCGTACATAACACCACATGGCACCTCCCTTTTTAGTCCACCATGGACTATTGGTATCAGTTATTGTCCGTCTGTAAACAACATTTCAAGAATCTTCTTCTCCAAAACCGTCCGCCAGAATCAGCTGAACTTCATACCAGTTTCATCTGGTGTCTGCTGGTTGCTGGTCCTTGGGGCCCTCTTTGTGGGCCCCTGGTCCTTGGAGGGGGTGCGGTTGTGGTTCTGTGTGTGTTCTTCAGTCTCAGTCTCTTTCCTTGCTCTCTCTCTTTCCTCTGATGCAGTCACTCTGTCACAGCAGATTCATGTGAACAGCTGATGTTGGCTGGATTTGGTACTGGTATTGTTTGAATTATGAATGTGCAATAACCTGCTGTACATCCCAGTACTTTTAATTCAAATGTGCAATAACTTGTTGTAGTCTCTCAGTACTCTGATTGTTATTATTATTATTACTCTTTTTTTATAATACTCTATTTTACAAATGTGTATTTGTGTTTGTATGTGCAATAACTGTTTTTTTTTTTTTTTTTTTTTTTTTTTTTTTCCTACTTGTCTTGTCCAGCATCCTAACAGCAGAGTGGTAGTCTGGCTCCTTTTGGTGCTGAACAAATTTGCTTTGCCAAGGATAACTGTTTTTTTTGGTATATGTTTTTAGCTGTGTTTATGTTTTGTATCTGTCTTTTTTGTCATATCCTTACCTTTTCTAACTCCTTTTCTGACTCAGGGAAACACAAGAATTCCACTGTGCCTATACTGCTGTGTATCTGTGCAAATGGCAAATAAAGTCTGTTCTGTTATTTGGGCGGACGTGGTGTAGGATTTTCTGTTCAAGATTTCTTTCTTATATTTATCATTTGATAAATCTTATGTATTTTATTTTATTGTAGTTTTGTTTGTTTGTTTTTTCTCTCTCTTCTGCCCAGTTTACTCAGTTCTGGTTGTAGTTATTGTTACTATTAGGGATGCACCGATCTGATACCAGTATCGGGCATCGGCTCCGATACTCAGTGTGTGTACTTGTACTCGTAAAAGTAATCCGATACATGTGTGACATTCACAGTTCAGTGCATCAGGTACAAGGAGGAGGAATAATGTGTGGGGAGTGTGGAGATGTAACCAAATAAATGACGGTCATAAAAGTAACACTGACTGACAGTAACGTTACAGACACAGACAGATACAGACGTTCTGTCCGTCCTCTGCGAACATTCCATCCGTTTTCCAGGTGCTGGAAAGATATTGATATTATTACCGTACTTTCCGGACTGTAAGCCACTACTTTTTTCTCGTTTTGAACCCTGCGGCTTATACAGCGATGCAGCTCGAGTATAGACTTATACAGGCTAACGGTCACCAGGGGGCGCTCTAGCAGGACGCACAAAAGTGAGACAGACAGGAGGAAGAGGTGATGAAGAGGAGAAGTTTTAAGCTTAACTTTGAACAATCATTTTGCGTGTCATGCACAAACCCTCATCATGGAAAACACACAAAGAAATGCATAATTTGCAGCTTTTAAGTTAAAAGTAATCGATGTGTCTGTAAAGAAAAAAATAGAGCTGCAGCACTGAAGTGCCATTGAGCAACAACAGTGGAGAGACGTAGAAGGAGTGTGACGGAGCCTTTGAGGCTGTTCAACTCCAACACTGAAGAAGACGACTGCAGTGGTTTAATGAGCAGAAGGAAGATGGAGATACAGATCAATGACTTTTCTGTTTTTTTTTTAACCAGCCGTGTTCCTGCTGTTTTACTGCCATGTTACAGACACTGTTTGGAAAAAAGCAGTGAAGGGATGGAAATAAATATTTAAATCTTTCTGTTTACCATCTTTCTATGTAAATATCTCATGTGACAACGTGGACACCTGCGGCTTATAGTCAGGTACGACTTAAAGTCAGCCGCGGCTTATATTCCAGTGCACCTTATAGCCCGGAAACTACGGTACTATTGGCAGCAGATAGGAAGTTTAGATTTAGGTTTAGGTTAGTTTATTTCAGACAGAGTCATAATACAAAACATATGGAACAAAAATAAAAATAATAATAAACAATACACAAATAAAAAATCAAACAGTAGAAAAATAATAATAACGATAAACAATACACAAAAAAATCAAATAATAGAAAAAAAGAACAACTGTTGTACCTGAATGGGAGGAGGAAGAAGCCACTGCTTATCCAGTCCTACCCCTGATTCCAGTCCTCAGACTGTTAGTGCTGAATCACATGTTATACAACAGAAGACTGTGATTATCTTATATGCAGATAGGAAGTCACACATGCGCTTTCATTTAGTGCCATGACCTTTGACTTTGAGTGACCTCAAAAGGTCAAACACATGTCAATGTCTTAAATGTGCCGTTGAACCCTTGGTCCTATTTTTACAAATGTGTTTTAACATTCACTGCATCAGCTGAGATCAAAGTGTATAACGTTGGACTAGTTTTGTTTTCGGACACATTCCTCTTTTTGTTTTAGATCACTGGTCACTGTGTCTGTTGTCGGTGTCTTTGTTGTCGTCTTCGTTACCAATTTCTTCAAACATCTTCTCTAACAAAACCACTGGTTGGATTCATTTCAAATTTTATATGTAGCTTCATTTGGATGATGTTTACAAAGTTAGATGGTAGTTGTTTCAGAGTTGTATGTTTCATTCAGTTCATCTGTTTTGAAGCGGTTTTACCAGATTCACCAAGGATGGAGTCTCCATGGAGGAAAGTGCAGTGGACGGATGAGTGAGTAGAACTGGAACATCCATCCATCCATCCACCCACCCACATACCAATCCATCCATCCATCCATCTTCTACTAATCTGAGTTTATAAACCTGTACAGAGCTTTAACGTGGGAAAAATGTGTGTTTAGTTTGTGATTTTAAAGGTCCAATACTGAACAGTGGATGTCTGCTTCTGAGTTTCTCACTGTTTTTCACCACAAACATTTAGAGGATAATATTTTAATACATGTTTATAAATCACTTGGGAATGGCAAAGTTTAGAGAAAAATTCATTTGGAAGTCACCAGAAATAGTAACAAGTCTTTCGGGGTTAAAGGAAACATCACAGACTATAACGATATTCCTTAATCGATCAGCTGATTTTGATGAATCCATGAGTGACGTGCCTTTCTCTTATTTCTCCTCCAACCCAGACAAAGGACAGCCCTGATGGACAGAATCAGCTCCTACAGACCCAGCTGTGAGGAGGTGACCCGGGCTCAGGTTCTCCTCCTGGGCCCCGTCGGCTCTGGGAAGTCCAGCTTCATCAGTTCAGTGCAGTCTGTGTTTAATGGAAGGGTCGTCAACCGAGCCATGGTGGGTTGCTCCACCCCCTCAACCAGCTTCACCAAGAAGGTACACTGTAAGACCAGATAAAGTTGAATTTACTTTAAAAAAAAATTGAGGAAACCGGTTGCCTTAAAAAATTTAAGTAATGAAAACTTGAGTGTATTAAACTTAAATTCTTGATTTGAATGGAATTGCTATTTTAAGTACAACACACTAATGCCAAGTTAATTTAACTTAAAATTTGTTGCAATGTCAATTGCTTTGTATAATCATTAGACTTAATATCATCAGTTCCAAGTTGATTTTAAATTAGAATCTTTTGCAATATAAATTGTTTGTATAATTACACTGGGTTACAAAAAAATGTTTTTTGCAAGTTGTCTAGGTTTTTTCAACTGAATTAGGACCATTAAATCCAAAAATGACATCTGTTTTTCTCAATCAGGTCAGGTTTTTTTGCTAATTTGATTTTGAAAAATTTGATCTTCTCACAATCTGCGCCCAAACTTTATCTTGGTCACCAAGTTTAATACCAAAATACGATTGGTAAGCACACTTTATGAAACTTGTGACTTGATTCCTGTTAGGTACAATGGTGTATTCAGCGCAGATGTAGCAGAATACGTCAGGCTTATTTTTGCAAGATCTTCTAGTCGAAGCATTTCATTCACATTTAATATTTAAAAAAACCATTAATCATAAATTGGCAAAAGTAAAATCTTCAGAACTCGTTTATTGCAAGAAATATGAAAGAATTTTGTATCATATGATGTGAAAATGCCCATAAATGTAAGCAAAAATGTTAAAAAGCCAATATGTAGCATAGTTCAGAAAGTTGACCTGATTGAGCAAAATGAATGTGATTTTTGGCTTCAGCACCAAAATTATCCTAAATCAGCTCAAAAAACTTAAACAATAAATTTGTTGTTGACCAGTGTTATTCAACTTTTTGTTGTAGTGTGGATGGAAGTTAGGCAGGAAGTTAGCTCAATAATTTGCCAGTACAGGAAATGCTTTCAATTTGGCAAGGCATTAAGATTTACACAGACACAAGAACAATCATAGATGAACAGTAAAGCCATTGTTGGGCCTATGGCTCTCACTCATGGTGCAGCTCTACAAAAATACAAAAACAAACAACTAGAAAAGCACTCGTAGAGCGCAGACCTCCGCCAAGGCAGATCAGTGCCCCCACCCCCCCTCCCCATCACCATAAAAATTTAATCATTTGTTCCTTGTGCCAGTATCAACATTTCCTGAAATTTTCATCCAAATCTGTCCATAACTTTTTGAGTTATCTTGCACACTGACCGACTGACTGACCAACCGGCCGGAACGGACGGACGCTGGCAAGAACATAACCTCCTTGGCGGAGGTAAAAAGGCCAATAAACAATGACATACACACATTAAGTCCAAATTAACACTAACACCACAACCCCGCTGAACCCCTGCACAGAAAAATAACACATTTTCAACAACATGCCCAATACCCACAATGCAATGCAGAGATAAAAAGGTGTGGTCGTGACTAAAACTGAGTGATTTAACCCTTTCATGCATGAATTATGAGAACCTTTATCAAGATTTTTTTCCTTAATATATTTATTCCTCTTTAGGCATGAAAAAAAATAACAATGTGATTGATTTTTTTATGAACCTTTTTTTCATAGTTACAAAAATGTCCACTCAGCTGGACACCATGTGTTTAATTTTAGAGGCAAAGAAACCTGTATTTACGGATATACTGTGTGAAAACTATGAAATCATTTTTTAAAAAAGATAATAGAGATAATATGCACAAAAAAAACAACTCAAAAACCTTATGTTTAAAACAAAACAGTTAATTACAGCATTTATAGTGATTTTTTTTTTTTTTATACTCATGCATGTTACTGCAGATCAGGTTTATCTAGAACAGCAAAGTTACAGTAATGGTACGAATTGCAGTGTTGGGGATTATGCATAAGCGTCCACTGTGTTGGCTGATATGGAACTAAAACAACAAAATCCATGAATATATAAGAGAACACCTTTGAACAGCTGTCCACTGTAGTGACCACTATGTATGAAAGGGTTAAATCCATTCAACTTCAACTTTTTCGGACTTTGGACTATGTCTACAAATTAGTAGAATATACTGAACATTTTATAGTAATGTAATAAAACTGAAATCATTTAAGTACATTGTAATTAAAGCATTTTAGTAAATACAAAGTCTGGGTTTACAGTGTACTAGAGGAGCAGGAGCAGGGACAGGACATAAACACCCCTCACCCAGAATGAAACCGTCCAGTCAGCTGACAGACTGGTGCTTTACAATCTGCCCGTCAGTTTAACTTCATTATTGTTTTTTATGTTTCAGCTGCAGTCATTCAGCATCCGTGGCCAGAAGGGGGAGGGTCTTGCTGGGCTGGCGCTGTATGATATAATGGGTCTGGGGGACGGAGACATGACTGGACTGACTCTCCATGACATTCTGGCCGTCATCAAAGGACACGCACCTGACGGACATAAGGTAAACAGTAACACTGACCACTGTGGAGCCAGTGTGTTTCAGAGGGGGTTCAGAA
Source organism: Sphaeramia orbicularis (assembly GCF_902148855.1). NCBI lineage: Eukaryota > Metazoa > Chordata > Actinopteri > Kurtiformes > Apogonidae > Sphaeramia > Sphaeramia orbicularis. Next base: position 5,143,333 of record NC_043960.1, read on the forward strand.
GGCTCCGTAGCTCAGGAGTTAGAGCACTAGTCTTGTAAACCAGGGGTTGTGAGTTCAAATCTCACTGGGTCCAGGGCTGTTGGATGTTGTCAGGATGGTCAATAACCATGTCTTTACATATAGGCCCAAATCTTGCTGCTGATTCCATTATTAACCCTTTCATGCACGAATTATGAGAACCTTAATGAAGATTTTTTTCCTGACTGTTTTTATTCCTCTTTAGGCATGAAAAAAAACAATGCAATTGAAATTTTTCTCATGAAAAATAAATAAATAACAAAAAATAAAGTTAAAAAAAGACATACTACTACTACTACTACTAATAATAAAAATGATCTTATGAACCTATTTTACATGAAGTTGCAAAAATGTCCATTCAGCTGGACACCTTGCATTTAATTTTTGAAATGAAGAAACATGTATTTACAGATAAATTGTGTGAAAACTGAGGGGGGCTTGTAGTTCTGGGGGTGAGAGTATGCTCAGGGGAGATCTACACAATGTTTCCAATTCATGTCAGAAAAGATATGTAGTGTCTTAAAACTTTAATAAAGATATGTGCAAAAACAAACAAACAAACAAACAAACAAACAAATCCATGAATATATAAGAGAACAGCTGTAGAATAGCTGTCCACTGTAGTGACCAGTATACATGAAAGGGTTAAAATAAAAGAAAAACAAAGCGATTAAAAAAAAAAAAAAAAAACATTCCACATGACTATCAAGCTTGATATTTGTTCAAAATAATATGTCAAACAAATCACACTCAGATGTTCTTTCTGCTCACCTCACTTCTGTTCAGCACAGTCCTGCTCTGCTCTGTGTGGCAAAACAGGTGTAAGCCAATCAGCCTCACTATATCCCAAAAGGGGGTGTGGCAACAATTAAACAAAATGGGAAGGAAATCCAACAGAAACCAAAAATAGATAAAAACAAAAAAAGGAAGGAAAATATGAAATAGTAAACCTATCAACCGGCCACTAACACAGTCACTTCCCTTAGAAGCTCATTTTTACCATGTCTTCCTGTATATAACCTGCACCAAACGTAATGACAGTGCTGCTGAAAACTCTGTTCCTATTGTGTATTGTAGAGGACCAAACACAAGGACCAGGACAAAGGTGGTAAAATTAGGAAAAATGATAATTTAATAAAGGTAGAAAATGTTAACACAAGCTCAAAAAATGTCAGTTAACAAAATGAACAAAGATGGGCCCGACTGAGGTCAACTAAACCAAACTGCAACAGAACAAAAACTGACCGAACCAGACAAAGAACCCAGGTGGGTTTAAATAGAAGTGGACTAACCCAAATGACACACAAGGGGGAGGCATTACACCATGAAATTCAACCAAACCATTAACTTAGTCCAAATAACATAAAAAACAAATAATCATAAATAGACACAAAATACTAACTGTGTGAAACCAATGTGATTTAACCCTCCCGTATCCGGGTGCGCCTTTTAGGCACACTTTGCACTTCATTTTAAAAAACTTCATATTATTTTTCACAATTTAAATAAGGTTAGAATTCAAAAGTTGTTCATTTTTGCATGATCGATTATAATTTGGGCCACCAACTAAAATTTTTCACATTGTAAACAAAAGAAAATTACAAGACTAGCATCTGTCTCCCAAGTGTGCCAAAAACGCACTATTTCTTCCATTTGATCTGTATGAGTAGGGCTGACCTGGATTTACAAAAATAAAATCAAATTAGAGCAGAAAAATAAATCAACATATAATATTTAATATTTTTATGTATAGGTGTGCATTTTACGCACACTTGGTGACAGATGCTAGTATTTTTGTACATTTGACCCAGCGCCAAAAATAATAATGCAAATTAACCGATGTTGGAGTTAATCATTGACATATGCCAGGCTGCAAAAATCAAATATGTGATCCACTTTTTATGTAATATATTGAAAATAAATAAATAAATAAATATGTTTTTGCATCCAAAAAAATGGTTTGTTTACATTACAAACATGGCATTTAAAGGGTTAAAAAAATGTGACAATTATTGAGTATTTGGTATTTTTATTTACAGCTCAAGTTGATGAAATCGTAAAAAGTGCAAAAGAATTAAAAACAAACTGTATGAATTTTTTTTTTACATTATTCCACAAGTGTGCCAAAAAGGCACACTTGGTGCTTAGTAAGGGCCTAGCTGGACGGGATACCAGAGGGTTAAACCAAGAATTTAAACAACTAAATTAACACATAGAAACAAACAGTGCCCTGCCCAGTCTTGTGGTATTAGTTCCTTCCCCTGTCTTAAATACTAGCCAAGCCCGTTTTTCTGGTCTTTTGTCTGAACTGAAGAACAATGTGAGTAAATAATTCAAACATAACTAAAATGTGTGCACCCACATTAGAATGTTTAAATAAAATACTTCAACTAAACTGTGTTATGTAATCATTAACTGTAACTGAACAAAAACGCATGAAACAAAAACTACTAATACAAGATGGTAATGGCAAAGGATCCACCACATGTATCAAAGTCTGGTTTGACTTGGTCTTTGAACCCAACTGACTTCACTGTTTTACTTTGACATTTGCACTTTAACCCTTTGATGCATGAATTATGAGAACCTTAGTCAAGATTTTTTTCCTGTGTGTTTTTATTCCTCTTTTGCATGAAAAAAACAATGTGTTTGAAATTTTTTATGGACCGGTTTTTTTATGGGGTTACAAAAATGTCTACTCAGCTGGACACCATGTGTTTAATTTTTGAAGAAAAAAAAAACATGTATTTAAAACGCAATATCTGAAAGTGATAAACTGTGTGAAAACTATGAAATACTTTTTTTTTTAAATGCAGCTAATCTAATGTTTTCTCACATTTTAGCATACACTAATACTAGTGATTACTCACTTCATGGACATATTAAAAAAAATAAATAAATAAAAAAATAAAACCTTTTTATTTAAGGAAACTGTTAATTACAGTTAAGAAATCGCAATAGATTTACTCTGAAATAGGGACGTAACGATATGAAAATTTCATATCACGGTTTTCATTATTATTGCGGTATTATTGAAATTGTGCTCAAAATGTTCAAAAAGAACTGATATACACACTGAAATAATTTAACCTTAGTTTAACATTAGTGTATTTTTAATGTATTTGTGTGTTTGTGTGTGTTTTTAATGTATTTGTGTGTGTTTGTGTGTGTTTTTAGTGTATTTGTGTGTGTTATTAATATATTTGTGGGTGTTTATGTGTGTTTTTAGTGTATTTCTGTGTGTTTTTAGTGTATTTGTGAGTGTTTGTGTGTGTTTTTAATGTATTTGTGTGTGTTTGTGTGTGTTTTTGGTGTATTTGTGTGATTTTGTATTTGGGAAAAAAAAAAGAAAAGAAAAACAACAAAAAAAAAAACAAATAAAATAACTGGCACAATGTGCCCTCTGTTGGCAGAAACATTCAAATATTAACCTTTAGTGGTCTGAGCCTATTTTGTCCGTTTTTCAGTCCTTTTGATTTTACCTTTATATACTATATAAACAAATGTTTACTATACCCATGTTTGGGATCTGTTTTTTCAGTACAACTTCATCTATCTCATCTGCCTATTATTTTTTTCACTTTAACCTACTATATTAACATAAGAATATGTAAAATCCGATTTGAAAAATGTATATAATTTATTGCATAAATAACACACAGATGCTTAACGAACCTTTTCAAAGACTTTAAAAGTGAATATTGGTTCCAAATATTAGGTATAGAAAATTAAAATTGTAATAAATTAAAACTATACTCAAATATTTAACATAAAAGCAGATCTTTACATCGGTGTTTTCTCCGGAAAAGTGCGATAATCAAACACGGTTATCATGATAATTACAATTTAAACAGTAATACTAACCGTTGGCAGTTTTACTGCGGTTTATCATTATACTGGTAATCGTTACATCCCTACTCTCAAACATGTTACTGCAGATCAGGTTTATCAAGAACAGCACAGTTATAGTAATGGTCTGAATGTCAGTGTATGGGATGATGCACAAGCGTCCACTGTGTTGGCTGATATGGAACTAAAACAACAAAACTCATGAATATACAAGAGAACAGCTGGAGAACAGCTGTCCACTGGAGTGACCTTTGTGCATGAAAGGGTTAAAATAAGCTGAAACAGAAGACTCAGTCACATCGGTTATGTTATCTCTGAAGGGTTAATGTAGGTGTACCAGGACTCAAACAAACTCACATGAGCTACATAGCCTTTGATTTGTTTTCTAGACTACAGCCTGAACTATCCTTTTAAAGTGTTCATTCTTTTTCCCTTTTTTCAATGGCAGTTTAGCTCAGCTCATCCGCTGAGCTCCGACATCGTGGGTTATGTGAAGAGGCCGAGTCTCAAAGACAAGATCCACTGTGTGGCTTTTGTGGTGGATGCTTCCAAAATCCTGACCTACCCCAAAGGCCTCAGCGCCATTTTCCAGCAACTCCGAGAACACATCAGCGACCTCGGTGAGTAAAGAATAATCGGAAAAAGCAGACACTGACCGAGTGCATTAACAGGATTATTCATTGTTTAAGACTCATTCATTAAAGCCCTTTTGCTGAGTGAGTTCGTCTGAGTTTCAAAAGGTTAACCCTTTAACCCCTGACACGATTCCAGGTAAAGGTGCTGCTAGGGAAGGGAATCGAGAACCGGTTCTTTTTGAGAACCGGTTCCCAGCAGCTCGATTACTTGGAATTGTTTGGCTGCCTCCTTACCAGTTCTGCTTGTCGATTCTGTCTTCGTTGTGCATGCGCGATGACGTCATACGTATGCTGCATTGTTTTGGTCAGAACGTAGCCAACATGGTGTTGAGGCAGAAACGGCCCAAACGACCACACCAGGTCCACTGGAACACTGTCAAAGCTTCCATGTCTTCAAAAGGGTGGAATCCCTCCAATCTGCTCAAACATTTGTCCACAGCATGTGAATCATTTACAGGAATGTCACGTATTTGATACTCTACTCAGCGGCGCTTGTGAATGTAGCGGCAGAGTGAACGCTGGGCCGGTTCCGGTGCGGGCAACAAATGTCGTAACTCCTCAAAAACAAGTTTCCGAAGGTAAGAAGGGAAAGGAAATGAGGTGGACAACAACGGGAGACAAGCCGAGCCGAGTCGAACCGGTTCCACGGAGTAGAAATGCGGCAATAGAGGAATTAGTAAAGAGTCTGTAGTTTCACAGTTTCACTTTCACTGTACACCCCCCCGAACTGGACCCGGCGTCATCTGTTCTTATTATTTGTACATACTGTATATGTTATATTTTCTGTGCAGATGGAAATATAAAAGACAGTTAATGCAAACACACCTGTTTGTGCTCTTTTATTCCCTCACCCAATGAGAATCGATAAAGAATCGGATCGATAAGCAATATCGATAATGGAATTGGAATCGTTAAATTCTTAACGATTCCCATCCCTAGGTGCTGCTGTGAATTATCGTCTGTTTTAGGTTCATTAAAGCTTCTGTGAGTATGTGCTTGTGTTCCTTTTCATCAGTGGTTTTTGTTTTACTGTGTTTTAGGGTCAAAACAGGTGGAAGAACAGAAAAAGACAAAGAGAGGAACTGAAGTTTGACAGGTTTTTTTGTACTAAATAAGTCACTCAGAATGTACATCAGTCAGAGATTTAGGATGTTGAACATGAACTGTGAACTGGAGCACACTGAACAACAACTAGGATTTGAATTTGGGCCCAGTAGTTTATGGTTTTTTACTTTGTTCTAAATCAGTCCACCTGCTTTTGGGCACCTGGTTGAACTCCAAAAAGCAGTTACACGGTCAAAACTCGGTAAAAACACAGTAAAAATAAAAAAAGAAAGGAACACAGCACTACAAACAGTAAAAACAAGAAACAAGGAAGATAGTGTACAAGAAAAAAAGCCCAAACCACCATTTTTATGAGTCGGTCTCATTCACTGCTCTGTGATTTGCCCACCCATTACACAGACGACAGGGGGTGCACTGAGCATGCTCGGATGTGTATGGAAAGAACAAGGTCTATTCTCTCAGCACATTTTGAAGTTTTGTCTGTTGAGCAAACGGTTGAATTTTTATGAATATTTAAAATAAATCATATATTTGGAATGCTCACCACAGACACGACAGGGGTTAAAGGGTTGAAAAGTGTCCAACGGTTATAACCTGAAGAGCTGTAGACCAACTTTACAAAGTAATTTTTATACTATATTAAAACAGTTTACAGTGTTGTGTGTTCTTTTGATGTAAACGTCCCAATGGTTGCGGTGAAACCTCATTAACTGGACTGTTTCATTGTAGGTGTTCATCAGGTGGCTCTGCTGACCCACATTGACAAAATTTGCCCGCAGACAGCCAAAGATGTCTGCCAGGTTTACAAGAGCAAAGTCATTCGTGACATGGTAGGTCGGAATAAACCATGTGTGGTTTCAGAAATGACTGTTGTTATGGAAATACAGTACGAGGATTTGAGTAAAGATATGGGAAAATTTGCATGTAGAGGGGGGTATTCAGGAAAGTTAGCATACAGTGAGGGAGGGTTTTCAGGAAAGGATATGGGAACAGAGAAAGGAATAGATAAAGAAGTTAAAATTCCATTACACTGTATGTTTCTATTACCCCACCCCTGAAGGGGAGGCAAAGGGTGTTGTTTTTGGTTTGGTTTGTGTCTTTGTCATGTCATCAGACAACTTTTGGCGTTATGTAAATAAAATTTGATTTGATTTATTTGTTCTTATCTATCTGTCGTTTATGTGAAGCACTTTGTAACATGTTGTTTTAAAAAGTGTTATATAAATAAAGCTTTACTTACTTACTTTACTTACTTTGTTTAATTGATAGCACTTTAGCAGCAAAACTATTGGTTGAATTCATACCAAACTTGGTTTATAGATTGCCAGTGACCCAGAATAGATTTGGTTACATTTTAGGGAAAGTAAACCAAAATTGTCAGTTTTTTTTATGAATTTTTAAAAATCTTTTGTCTTCTCCCATTTACTTATAATGGGCGAAATTTCTAATGTCTATAAAAACAACAATTTTGTCTCAATTTACTTCAAACTTGCCACATATAGAGGGACAGTTGATATGCTGGTATCAGCACATGCATAGACATGATGACATCAGCTGAATCGTTGCCAAATAAGCTACCATACGTGCGAGGGGTGGAGTTTGTTGTGCCTGGAAACACTTGTTTAAAGTTTGAGATTAAAAATGTCTTTTAACATTGTGGCCAAGACAACAGCACCATTAACAGCGTTCCAGATTCAGTTTCAACTAAACCATAAGGTTCAAGGTTCACTTTATTGTCATTACATGTAGTGTATACATGAAATGAAATCAGTACTCAGGTCCAGCAATGTACATGGTCAAATCCTATAAAATGAATCCTATATTAAAGGTAATAATAATAAAATCTGATAATAACAGTAAAAATGTAAAAAAAATAATAATGAATAAATATACATAAATAAATATTACAGTGCAGGATTAAAAAAATTAGCAGCATGTTAAACCAGAATAAAAACAAGTGGTGCCAGGTACAACAAACCCCACCCCCTCACGCGTATTGTAGCTTACTTTGGCATCGATCCAGCTGATGTCATCATGTCTGTGCATGTGCTGACGTCAGCATAGATATAGACAGTATAGACAAATTTCAGCCATTGTAAGTAAATGGGGAAAAAAAAAGATTTTAAATATTCATTAAAAATTGGAACTTTAACTGACATTTCCCAAAATGTAACCACATCTGTTCAGGGCAATCTATAAACCCAATTTGACATGAATTCAACCAACAGTTTTGCTGCTAGAGTGTAAACAAACAAACAAACAAACAAATAAACAAACCAAACCAATAACAATACCCCTTGCCTCTCCTTCAGGGGGCGGGATAAAAATTATTTAGACCAAAAGAAGAATCACAAATGACATATTTATTGATCTGGATCTGAACAGGTTAGATTTTAACTGACACTTAATGTTAAATTAAACAAAGTGCTGCTGAAATAAATATTTTTTTAATCTGTATGAACAAACATGAGGAGCTGTCAGCTCAATGTGACTTCCTCTCGACTGCATCTTGCTTTAAAAACTAGTTTTGATTCAAGCAGATTCTGCGGAACAAAAGCACATTGCTGTTGTGAGAGCCATATATGGTGCAAATGCTGAGCTATATCACCATGTTATCAGCGTAATGGCGAACATTAACATTAGAAACATTCTGATCAATATTATTTATGTAGAGGATGAACAGCGGTGGTCCTAGAACTGACCCCTGAGGCACCCCTTTGGCTTGAGTGACTGAATGCTTCTACTTATATGGATGGTTCAGTCCAGTCCTAGAGCCGAGGTGCATTTCAGTTATAGGGCTAAAATCGCAGCGACGGTGTTTAAAATGAAGAAACTGAACCTGAAATGTGAAAAATTAAAAGTTAAAACAGTTTTTTTTTTTTAAGATACATACATTTAGACTTCTATATTTGTTGACCTGCATCCCAACAGGGTATAGGCGTTGGTTGAGGTGTCGATGTTAAACCACATAAGGTGCAGCTGTAATGAATATTTAATATTTTATCTGTATCGTGGTTATAATAGTTTTGGATTTTTCATTGTAGTTTAGTTTTATTTAGTTTTGACTTTTTTTCTCTAATTCCGTTGGTTTTAATTAGTTTTTAGAGCAGATTTGCTAGTTTTTATTCATTTCGTTATTTTCTAAATGCTTAGTTTTAGTTTACTTTTTTCGTATCTTTTATCTTCTTCACCATTGTATTCAAATAAATCCCAGACAGGACTCTGCTGCTTTAGTCTCCATGTTTCCAGGCAGAGTGGGGACCAGAAGACGACTGGAAACCACAAGTGACGGACCGTGAAGTGTCATATGGTGCCGCTAGCTAAAATTGCTCGAGGGAAATAAATCAATTTCGGATCAATCCGACACTGACAAAAACAAAAACAGAGAATTTTATCCATAATTTTTGTAAGTTTTAGTTAGTTTTGTAATCACACAATACAGTTGCAGTCAGTTACCATTTTTTGTTTTAATTATAGTTTTTATTTATTTCAGTTAATGAAAATGTTTTTACAGTTGAAGTCTTCATCATTTTGTTAGTTTTCGTTAACGATAATAACCTTGATCTGTATTTACATTAATAGATAAATAAAGCTGGAGCCCTGCTGGGGATGTCCACTTCCTACATTGTCCCTGTGAAGAACTACTCATCAGAACTGGACCTGGACGTTAACACTGATCTGCTTCTGCTCAGTGCCGTCGACCACATCTTGCAGTATTCTGACCTGTACTTCCTGGACAACGCAGAACAAACTCAGCTCAAACTTTAAGACATTTTTTCTGGTGTCATTCGGTGGCGGATTTGGACATGTGCTTAAGTCTTGGTTGTTATTTCCTGTTTAACTTTGAAATTAGTTCTGTCTATGATTATTTATGTCACAAGTGTCAAACCTGTGGCCCGGGGGTCAAAACCGCCCCCCCAAAGGTTCCAATCTGGCCCACGGGATGAATTTGCAAAGTGCAGAAGATATTAACAGTCAAGGGTGTTGAACTTCAAAATAATAGCACAGACCTAAAAATAATAACTCCAAATATTCTTCTTGGTTTAATGTGGAAAAATAATATGACTCTTTGATTCTCTCTTTGATTTATTGCAAAGAACATTAAACTGTGATATCCTTTAATAATAAAACGTCAATAACCTGAATAAATATGAACATCCTGGAATATCTAAAGAAAAATAAGTGTAATTTTAACAATATTCTGCCTGTTTTGTGTCTTGGTAGGCCCGGGGGTCAATCACGGCCCGCGGTCAGATTTTATACGGCCCACAGCTTCGGTTTTATAATGTATTATTTATGGCCCGCTTGGACTGTTGAACAGAGTACATGAGTCATAAAAGGTTCCAAATGCAGTTCCTCCTTTCACCTCATGGTGGCAGCACCACTCTAACTCTATCTGGTTCTGTGACTTTGCCGTGAACCATTTTCGCTAATTTCTAACCATGGCGCCTGTAGATAAAAAAACGAAGTTGACAGTGAGGGCCGCCGCTTCCAGGAGAGATGGGAATTACAATTTTTTCCCCCTGAAAATCGAGGCGATTGTGTTTGCCTAATTTGTCAAGAGACTGTTGCCTTGTTTAAGGAATTCGATGTAAAGAGACACGAGCAGACAAAACATGCTAACGCATACGACAAGCTAGCAGGGAGTGAGCGCTCCGAAAAAGTGAAGCAAATTCAAGCTGCTTTAAACTCACAACAGTGACTCTTCGTGTGAACCTGGGAGTTCAATGAATTCACCACCAGGACAGGCTACCAAGTTGCCAGGTTAGTTGCCTGTAACTGCTGGTGTTATGTACTTGTAGATGTGACACAAATATTACTTTCTGAATGATTTTTGAAAGACAAGAGTAAGAGTCATATGTTTTCATCTGAAATGTTAACAGACTTTACATTACTGAGTAATATATGAGTAATGATTACTCATATAAGTCATGTTTAAAATGAATGTGGGGTTAAGTTTTTTATCAACTTCTTGGACGTTTAAGATACTCCACACAGTTTGTTCTACGTTATCTGACTCCAGTGTGAAAGGAAGGCAGAATTGTTTTGTTTTTTTTTAACTTGTTCACACCTGAGTGGCTTAGATTTCGTTACATTGCCATTTAAAAAAATGATATTGTGACAATGAAAATAAAATTGTTGTAGAACAGTGCTTTTATATGTAATTTTTACTGTTCGAAAAACATCCGAAGGGACCACTGGCCCCTGGCAGTCTCCACATTATCAGATCTGGCCCTCTTTAAAAAAAAGTTTGGACACCCCTGCTTTATTTATATAGCACTTTTTAAAAGAACATGTTACAAAGTGCTTCACATAAGGGAGAGATAGATCAAATCAAATTTTAAGCCAATTTACAGAAACCAGGAAAAAACAGGAAAAAAAAAACAACTTACACCTGTCTTCAACAATACAGTGTCAATATATATGTCTGTTTTTTCTTCCCAGCAGTCATTCTAGTCTCATCCATTTTATTTCGATCATCTAAAAAGTTCTGCTGGTCACTTTTTAGTCACAATGAATATTAAGGATAACAGTCAAAAAAGATGGTGGAAATCAATAAGTGCATATTTCCTCCTTCTCTGTTTTTTTCCAACATGTGCTGTTTGCTAGATTATACAAGACTAAACACAACGTTATTGATCCCTTTGGAAATTAAGGTTCCAGCAGCAGCACAAGATCATATGTACAGAACAGAATTAGCCCATAGGTGTAAGAAAAATGAGGGAATAAAATAAGAAAATGATAATAACAACATCTATAGAGACAGTAGTGAAACAGGAAATTGCACATTGGTGGTACTAGTAAAAATAAATAATCATTTTAGTAGTAGTAGTAACAATATCAATAGTAATAAAAATGGTTACAGTAACAGTAATAATGATTATAAAGGTATGTAGTTAATACTACTTCTAATAACAACAGTTAATAACAATAAAAAAAATAGGAACAAACAAATATTGTACACTGGATAAACAACATTGAACATTGTTTTATACTTTAATAATATTGTAATTTAACCTATTTTTGTTCTACATTGTTAAATGTTTATCTGTTCATTATAACATTTAGTCATTTTAATTCATTCAATTAATTATTGAATATCTTGATAGATTTTTTTTTGTTTGGTAATATTTTATATTTTTTCAAACTCATTCATTTGAAGGTGTTTTGTTCAGGTGTAGAATTTTTTCCCCCTCAACTTTATTAAAAATATTTAGGTATACAAGACATATAAATTTTGAACAAACATCAAGATGTCAAAAAGACAAAGCAGTTGAACAAATACATTTAAGAAAAAATGCATAGATTTAAAGACACAAAGTAGAACAGACAAATATTAGTGTGTGTGTATATATATATATATATATATATATATTTATATATATATATATATATAAATAAACATATCTAACAAAAATTAATAAATACATCAGAGAGTTTGGTCTATTTTAAAGAATTCTTTATAAATTGCCAGGGTGCTAGTGCTAAATTCTAGAGATTTAACTTTTTTTTTTTTTTTTAAATTCCACCAGGAAGATTTTAACATGTGGGTGTGTTTTGGTATGTTTATTTTTGTGTATATGAAATTTACCAAATAAAATGATCAAATTTACAACAAATTCTAAATTACGAATGCCATGTTCAAAATGTGTAATTATAGTTATTTTTTCATGACTTTAGATATGATATATTTTTCTCATTTGAAGGTGTGGTACTTCTCTCAGATCGCAGACATGATGGATGTGGATACTTTCAGTTTCATTTCTGGATAAACGGGAGGGTTTTGAACAGCAGCACACAGTCTGGATCTGCAGTTGTCCACAGGCTCCCCTCATCTGGAGTAGAAGGTAAGACTGGAAATGAAGGATGTTCTGTTTATTTAATCGCCTTTAGTGCTTTGTTGATTTTATTTTGTGACTAAATGACGCAGTTGTACGACGGCGTATTAAAAAAAAACAAAAACGCTGGTCACTACAAGAGTAAAGTCGTTATATTTCGAGAATAAAGTCATAATATAATGAGAAGTTGTACCTAATCATTGATGTAGAACTTGGAACATTTTGTGAAGTTCTGCTTTCATTAATCTATCCTCCATCAACACATTAGTCTGAGGACTTTGAAAAGTTTACACACATTTGGGTTTGTTGTAAGAACTGAACTGATTTGTAGTAAATTGTCTCTTTTGTGGAGGAGAAACTGATGAAGTGTTCATCTGTAGGGTTATCAGTGGAAACACCAGAACTAAACACAGAGGGTCTGGTGTTTCTGAACAAACTGTGGGGATTCTACTGTGAGGTTTTCAGTCCAACAGAAGGAAGGATGCTGCTTCACTTATTGCCTTCGCCGTAAAACCGGAAAATGTCGAATTTTCAAAAATATTACGAGTTTAATCTCATAAAAGTACGACTTTATTCTCGTTAAATAATGACTTTATTCTCGTTAATCAACGACTTTTTTCCTATTAATTAACGACTTTATTCCCGTTAAATGACTTTATTCTCATTAACGACTTTATTCCCGTTAAATGACTTTATTCTCATTAATTAGTGACTTTATTCTCGTTAAATAATGACTTTTTTTTAAAACTACAACTTTATTCTCGTTAAATAATGACTTTATTCTCGTGGTGACAAGCGTTTTTTTTTTTTTTCTTACGTGGCCCTAATACGTCGTCGTACAGTTGTGATACCTGGATAAGAGTGACTGTAAAAAGTGACAAAACAACGAAAAAAACAAAACAACTAAGGTTCTACATTTTGCGCAAAACAATGAACAATCCAAATAAACTAACAATTCCACTTCCAGTCATTTAATTTAATTTAATTTAATTTAATTTAATTTAATGCTATTACTGAGACTGTATTTTAAAGTTTGACACAAACGTGGTCAGATGTGACGTCATGCAGGTGTGTTAAAGCAGTGCAGGAAAAACAGGCTGTTCAGGTGCGCAGACAAATGCTTACAACCTTTATGAAAAAAGAGACAAATGCCCACAACTTTATTTCATAATATTTTATTAGCAACAAAAGTAACAAAATTATATACATTGTTAGTAAGGAGATGCAAAAAACAGTAGCTGTGACATCTCATCACCTCCGTATGTAGACATATTCACAGCTACTGAGGAAAAATGTTAATGTTAAATTAAACAAACACTCCAAGTCCCATTGCCTGAGGATTCATATGTGAAATATTCACCTCGACAAGTTATAAACTTAAAGAATATGTTAAAGTCCCATGTAAGAAAAATCTGTATTTGCATTTACATGTTAAATTGAACTGTCCATTGCATTTTTATTCAGTGTAGCCCATACCATGAAGCACCCTCACACAGATCAAAGACGCTGTAAGGGACGGTCTGCAGGCAGTCAAGAATGCCACTGAAGACCATCTGTTTAAAAATTTTATATATATATATATATATATGTGTGTGTGTGTGTGTGTGTGTGTGTGTGTGTACATGTAGCACCTGAGTATATATAAAATATTCTCCAGAAAAAGAAATCCAAATTAAACTGTCCTTTTGCATTATTTTAATGTAGTCACACATCATAAAGGCTTAGTTCAGATCCTGTATCAATAATGTTACTATGACATAACTATCTGGACTATTGTTGCTTAACAACTGAATACTGATTCCATATGTAGATATCTGCAGAACATATGTACTTAAAATATCTGCAGTATTTGCATGCTTCATATAGGTCCCCCATTGGAATAATGCCTTACTACAAATTGTGGGCATTTGTCTCTTTTCATTAAGGTTGTGAGCATTGGTCTTGTGGGCATTTGTCATGGAATCGCTGTTCCATGTCTGTAAGAGTCTATTATCAGTTCATCTAAAACTAAGTCAGACTTGAAGAAATTCAGTCATCACAATAACACTGAAGTACTGGATATATCTGAACTACTATTAGACCAAAAGTCAGCAGATATGAACATACAGTTGTGTGTAAAAGTCTTGGTCCAACATTAGTTTTGTTGGTTTAGTAAAGTTCTCATGTCAACACATATGCATTAGTCAGTGTCTGTCACTAATTATGGACATTTCATTAACTGACATATTGATCATATATTGTCTAGCACATATTGTACAACTGCTGTTCCAATTTTGTGTCTTACTAGTTTGTTTTAATATATACGTGTTGTGTATGTGTGGGCTTTATACATGTCTGTTTATATTAGTGCTGTCAAAATTAAAATTTTAATCAGATTAATCAAAGGGTTGCTGTGGATTAATTTCAATTAATCACAATTAAATATCATTCATTTTTAATCTATATTTATTGCGTTTCATTTTGCATGAGCAAACAGACTCAAGAAAGAAGGAAATATATATGCACTTAATGTGTTTATTAAACACCTTCAACAGTTTCAACAAAACAACTTGAAACAAAACAGCTGTAAACAGCCGATCAATCTTGTTTTTATTAGTTTGCCGGCCGACAGGCTGTAAGCTACTGTCGTCTGTCGTCCGTTACAAAATTTTCAATCGTCTTCTTCTCCAAAACTACTTTTCTGATTGACTTCAAACTTGGTATACAGCTTTTTTATGATGATGTCAACACAAGGTATTGAAATTATTTTGATCTGGATCTGATTCTGGATTTGGTGTGACTTTGAAACATTTCCCCATTATAAGAGAAAGGAAGTGGATTGAATCAGTAAGTATCAATAGGCCCTTTCCCACCAAAAGCCCAGGAACTTTTTTACCAGGAACTTTTTGGGGTAAAAGAGTTCCTGGTAATTGCGTTTCCACCACATCTGAAAGTTCAGGGTAATTTATTCAAATCAGGTTGATGATGTATGAGGGAGCAGTAACAGAACCTGTAGTCCAGTTCATGTACATTCACAAACTGACCTCTAGTTCAATAAAATGACACAGTACTGAAGTGGACAGGTTGGATTTAACGTTTTACTGGTTGTTGAATCACTTAATCCCTCTGAAATACATTTTAAATGAAGTTAACCATCATTACATATTCTTAATTTGTATTTAAAAATGGTAGAACATGTATTTTAAACTTCTCATTCCTTAAACTAAATCACATCTAACTTTCAGTGTGATGGATGGTTCTGTTTCATTTCTGTTGTTTTACAGATATAGTCCAGGTTCAACCCTAAAGTCAGACACATTTACTCAAGTGCCTGCATTTAATTCAACTGCATATTACTGATAAAAGTACTTATACTCATATTTTGATGCCTTGTAAATGAACAGACAGTATTAGGTTAGATTTTTTTTTTATTAAAATTTGAAACAAAACAAAAGGTGCAAAAAAACAAGGTGCCTTGAGATTAAAAGGGAAATAAACATGTGTGAAGCGTTCAGGCTTGTGGACCAGGGTCTGGTCCAGCTGGTCCTGGACAGCCGGTCTGGAACTCCATGGTCCTGGTCCCTTTTTCGCTTTCCTACTGGAAAAGTAATAAATACGCATAAATGAGTAACAGAACACATGATGACAGATTCCTACCAGTGTGATGTGACATGTGACCTGTCTGACCTGGGCTGTTGTAAACAGCAGTAGACGATGGACCAGGACACAAAGGAGCTGCAGGTTTGGAAAAAGAAGCGAGTCCGTCCGGTCCATTTCAGGTGGAAATCACAAACATACAGAATAAATCGGTGTTCAGCTCACGGTGACAACACGAATACATCCAGTTCTGTGATTTAGGTTTAGTGTCAGACTGTTGACCAGTTAGTATTAGGTTAACTGGACTTCACTTCTGACTAAACAGCTGATGCCACTGACTACTGTTACAATGTGGAATGAACTAAACAGTGAATATTTCTGTCATATACATACTATTGGTTTGTTCGACAGTCAGATCCACTGCGACTGTTGTGGTCCTTTAGTTTCTTTTAATCCTGCATAAATTTCTTCTTCTTTTCTCGTATTTCTTTAGGCTTGTGTCTTATATTTGGCTCCAACAGCTTTTACTCGCTTGTTTCGTGTCGGTGATTCAAAGTCCGTCTGAATTTCCTCGTCGTCTGTCCACTTGTCATGGCTTCTCTTTTGGTCCATTTTCCAAATAATCAAAATACAAAGCTTGTGGAAATTAAATGAGTTAAATATTGGCGGTGAACAGAATGCGGAAACGCTGCCAGTCTAGTCCACCACTCAGTGTTCTGCAGCACACAGCCAGCCCCTTAAAGTTCCTGGTAATCTGGAAAGTACTACCTCTGTACCAGGAACTTCTTCGGGATAAATTGGGGGCTGGGGGAGAGTCATTTACCAGGGTAATTTTTGGTGGAAACGCACCAGGAACTTTGAAAGTTCAGGGTAATGTTGACGAGTTTGAAAATCAAGTTGGAATTTGAATTTTTTACAGATCTGATTGGAATATGACCAAAACATGGGCTGTTTCTGTAATAGAATAAATACACAGAACTGGGTGATAATAAATGGCATCTGATACATTTCCCAAAGCTTTTAATTTGTCCGGTAAGCTCCAGGGCCATTGGTCCTTTTTTTTTGTCCTTATATTTCCACCCAAAGGGTCAACGTGCTGTTTAGTGTCTTCCATTTTTACACTTTTCCATATAGCTGTGATAGTGTTTCTTATATAGTTCCATAGATGTTCAGGTGCAGTTTGCTGTGCATCAGCTGCATCCATGTGTCTCCCTCTACTTTCCACCTTCTCCCCCAGTCTCTCTCTCTCTCTCTCTATCTTTCTCTTTTTCTTCCTTTACCTTCTCTCTTTAAGTTTGAGTTTATTTATTTGTCATTGTAAAACAACTAACATCGAAACTGAGCATGCTACTCCTTCAGTTAACCCCAGCTGGTCCTGTTAGACCTCCATCCTCCAGGAGTCTGGCTCTGCTCCAGGTTTCTTCTGTTAAAGGGAGTTTTTCCTTCCACTGCCATCAGTCACTAGTGTTTGCTCCTGGAGGATTCTGTTGGTTTCTGTAAATTGGCTTAAGAGTCTGGTTTCGACCGGCTCTATATGTAAAGTGTCATGAGATAACTTTTGTTATGATTTGGTGCTATATAAATTTTAAAAAATCGGATCAACTGCCCATCTGTTCATGCCTGATGGTAACTCTACTTGGACTAATGCCGCGTTTCCACTACGTGGTACCGGCTCGACTCGACTCGGCCTTTTTGCATTTCCATTTCGAAAAAGGACCTGGTACCTGGTACTAGTTTTTTGGTATCACCTCCACAGAGGTTCCAAGACTGGGGACCAGATACTGAAATGTGACGTGTAAACACTGCAGACCAGTGATTGGTCAGACAGTTGTCTCTGTGACCCGCCGTTTTACAAAAAACAGATGCAGAAGTTTTCAGCAAATATAGCGGTAGGTTAATCCACATGATGACAGCCCGCAAAGCTACACCATAGTCGGTCGAGGAGATTCAGTTTTTGGTGGCCGATGTAAAAATTCAGCGTGAGCTTGATGAGACAACACGCAACGAGCGAGTTTATCAGCAACTCTGAGCAGACGACATGGAAGTAACGCACCGCATCGCTATGACGTCCAGGTACTGTAATGATGGTAGTATCCTGTAATGGACATGGTCTCCAGGAAAAGGACCTGGTACCAGAGTCGAGCCGAGCCGAGTCGAGCCAGTTCCACGTAGTGGAAACGTGACATAACTGACCCAAATGTGTTGCCAGAGACGTGTTAATTTACAATTTTCAAAATTTGGATGCAGTCATGGCCTGAAGGGATGTTGGTGGTCAAAGGTCAAGGCCAAGGACCATAACTGTTGAGAGACCTGCATGGGCAGATTGTGATATAGTTTGTTTTATTTGTTTGTTTTTTCAGACCCCAAAGTGAACAAACACTGAGTTTTGAGACAACTGAACCTTCTACCATGAACTCCATGTTGACCAGGACCCAGCAGGTAACCATCTGGAAGGAGCTGGGGACGATCCGACTGAAGCTGCTGTACAAGGCGTCCGTCCACGGTTTTACCGCCGCAGCCTTCCACCAGCGATGTGATAACCATGGCCCCACTGTGTCTGTGGGCTATAATAATTCTGGTTATGTGTTTGGAGGGTACACCAGCAAACCCTTTAGTCAGTCTGGGCAGTATGTGAATGATGACAAGGCCTTTCTTTTCAACTTCAGAGGAGAAAGGCTCAACAAATACCCAGTCACTAGTTCTGTTTATGCAGTGAGAATGATAAGTACTTCTGGTCCATATTTTGGAGAAGCACTGGTTCTTCTCAATGGAGGTCAAGCTGTAGTTTATACCAACCCTGGGAGCTACTACAATTTCACTGCTGCAGACATGCATGGAAACAACCTTAACCTGACTGAGTGTGAAGTCTATGAAGTTGAGGGTAAGTCATCTCGCTGATCAATGATTAAATGTGATCAAAATGGATGTTGCAGTTCATTTTGAAAAGTTGTTTTTGTTCTTGACAGAAACCACTGAACTTGAGAAGCCATGGAGGATGATAGTTTGGGAACCTGAGTAAGTTGGATCCAATAACCATCCTACGCCATGTCCTCCACCTTCTTCCTACCTGTGTTTTCACTCCTCCTTCATTCCTCCTTGACCTGTTATTAAAGCTTGTGTTGCTGCTGCAGCCGATGGAAAACCGCAAGTTCTCCATTAACTCCAGCATTAGTGGGATCAGTGGTTTTTATATATAACAACCCTCAACTGTAATTTCAGCTCTTATGAACATCTCCATGATCAGTGAATTCAGTATAGGAAAATACATAGTTTTCATTGAAAAATGCAAAATGAAGAAGATAATATTGCAATAAATGGTGATAAATCACTTAAAAAGGTTAAATATAGAGAAGTGCTGCTGATGCTGCAGCACTTTTACATTACAGTTTACTTTACACCTTTTTATTTACTGTTTTATTTTGACACATTACAGTTATTATCCTGGGTTTTTTTTACCCAGGCTTGTTTATACTTGTAATTTATCATGTATAGTGTTTGCTCTTGTGCTTTATTTTTATTTCTGTCTGTCCGTCTGTCCGAGCATCTTTGCCAATTTTAACCCTGTAAAGCCTGAACCATTAAATCACTGACAAAAAAATTCCAGTTCTTTGAAACTGAAGCCTTTGTTGGTCCTTCTGAACAACCAAAAAGAAAAAAATGTTTTCAAATATCAATTTCCATGTATGAGTTTCAATTTTGTGTCATATTTGATACATCGGGTCTCAGTGCCTAAATATTGTTATTTTTGAACAAACACACATAATATAACACAAACATGTCTAACAAATTGGTAATTCCTTTTCAAAATTGTGAAAGTTCTTCCTCCTTCCTCATTAATGACAGTCTTGTAGTGTCACTGGAAAGGCCTCTGGTGAATGAATTCCTCCCCCCTGGTGGATTATCTGTGTATTACATTTATCTAATTGTATACATCAGGTTTTTCGAGAAAAAAAATATCACTGATCATGTAGAGGGCTTCAAAACTCATGTATCAAATATGATACGTTTGGTGTTATGGGGATAAATGTGTTTCTGCATGACTACACATACATAAATATTACGGCTGCACAATATTAGAAGAAACTGACATTGCGATTTTTTTAACCCTGCGATATATATTGCGATACAAAAAACTACTCAGGAGTATATAATAGCTGTGTGGTGCCGATGTAAATGGTCAAACAAATTAGGCAAGGCAAGGCAAGTTTATTTGTATAGCACATTTCAGCAACAAGGCAATTCAAGGTGCTTCACACAGGACATTGAAATAAAAGAAACAAAAAGAAACACATTTAAAACATTAAAGAAACATGTAAAAGGTGATTAAAAACAGCAAGTAAGAAAACAACACATAAAATCAAAAAAAAAAAAAAAAAATAGAATAAAATAAAATAATAAAAACACACACATATTAAAGTAAGACTTGCAGTGCAGAGTTTCAAAGAGAATATAAAGTTTAAAAAGTCAAAATCCTTTTAGTCAAAGGCAACAGTGAACAGATGAGTCTTTAACCTTGACTTAAAAGAACTCAGATTCTCAGCAGACCTGATATTTTCTGGTAGTTTGTTCCAGATATATGGAGCATAGAAACTGAACGCTGATTCTCCATGTTTAGTTCTGACTTTGGGAACACAGAGCAGACCTGCACCAGATGACCTGAGTGGTCTGGATGGTTCATACTGGACTATAGTAGAAGGTCTCTGATGTATTTTGGGCCTAAACCATTCTGTGCTTTATATGCTAGCAGGAGAATTTTGAAGTCTGTTCTCTGAGAGACAGGGAGCCAGTGTAGAGACCTCAGAACTGGACCGATGTGGCCCACTCTCTTGGTCTTAGTGAGGACTCGAGCAGCAGCATTCTGGATCAGTTGCAGTCGTCGAACAGACTTTTTAGGCAGACCAGAGAAGATACTGTTACAGTAGTCAACTCGACTGAAGATAAATGCATGGACCAGTTTTTCAAGGTCCTGCTGCGACATCAGTCCTTTAATCCCAGAAATGTTCTTGAGGTGATAGTAAGCTGACTTTGTAATTGTTTGTATGTGGTTTTTAAAATTCAGGTCTGAATCCATGACAACACCCAAATTCCTGGCCTGGTCTGAAGTTTTTAACTGAAGTGACTGGAGCTGCATGCTGATTTTAAGACGCTCCTCCTTGGGTCCAAAAACGACTACCTCAGTTTTTTCTCTGTTTAACTGAAGAAAGTTATGGCCCATCCATTCAGATATTTGCTCCATGCATTTACCCAGTGCTTGTATGGGGCTATGGTCACCTGGGGCCATTGAAATGTAGAGCTGTGTGTCATCTGCATAGTTATGGTAATCTATTTTGTTTTTTTCTATGATCTGAGCCAGTGGAAGCATGTAGATGTTGAACAGAAGGGGCCCCAGGATGGAGCCTTGGGGGACTCCACATGTAATTTTGGTCTGCTCAGATTTAAAGTTACCTATTGACACAAAATAATCCCTGCCCTTTAAGTAGGATGCAAACCAATCAAGAACTGTGCCAGATAGTCCCACCCAATTTTCCAGTCAATCAAGTAATATATCATGGTCGACTGTGTTGAATGCAGCACTGAGGTCCAGTAACACTAAAACTGAAGATCTGCCATGATCTGTGTTTAAGCGAATGTCATTAAATACTTTGAGCAGAGCTGTCTCAGTGCTGTGATGTGGTCTAAAACCTGACTGAAAGACGTTAAAGCAGCTGTTGACTGTTAAGAAGTAATTTACCTGTTGGGACACTGGAGCCTTTTCAGTGATTTTATCTAAAAAAGGAAGATTTTATATCGGCCTGTAGTTGTTCATTGAGGTCTTTTCTAGAGTGTTCTTTTTTAGGAGCGGCTTAATAACAGCTGTTTTTAGGGTCTGTGGGAAGACTCCTGAGCTTAGAGACACGTTTACAATCTGTAACAGGTCAGATGCCATGATGTGTGAAACTTTTTTGAAAAAATCTGTGGGTAAAACATCTAGACAGCAGTAGGAAGAGCTCAGCTGGTGTAGAATGTCCTCCAGATTTTTGTCATTGATTGGATTAAACTGCATCAGGGTGTTTAAATGGTTTTCAGACAGCACAGATCCTGAACCTGGTGTTGAGGAATTCACGGCCTGTCTAATATGCTGAATTTTTTCTGTAAAGAACAAAGCAAAGTCATTGCAGGCCCTGGCAGAGTGAAGTTCAGGTGCTATTACCACAGGGGGGTTTGTTAGTCTGTCAACAGTAGAAAACAGTGTTCGAGCATTATTTTTGTTTCTGGTGATAATGTTTGAGAAGAAAGACTGCCTTGCATTCCTCAGCTGTTGATTATAAGTGTGAAGTTTCTCTTTGTAGATGTCAAAATGAATCTGGAGATTTGATTTTCGCCACCTGCGTTCAGCTTTCTGACACTCTTTTTTCATTTTTCACTGCCATGGCATTTCTCCATGGAGATCTTTTCTTGCTAGAGACAACCTTCAACTTAATGGGAGCAATGGCGTCTATCACATTTAACATTTTAGAATTAAAGTTATTCACTAGCTCATTGACTGAACCACAAGGCAGGGTTGCTGTAGAAGAAAAAAGTACATTAAACATTTCACTGGTGTTTTCAGTAATGCATCGCTTCTCGATAACTTCTCTCTGATTACTTGTGTGCACAGAGAGAGAGCTCTCAAAGAAAACACAACAGTGATCAGACAGGGCCACATCGCTCACAACAACCTTGTGTATGTTTAAACCCTTGGCGATAAGCAGGTCCAGAGTGTGCCCCCTGTTCTGTGTGGGTTTTGACACATGCTGACTCAGCCCAAAGCTGTCCAGAGTACAGTACAGTTCTTTAGCCCCTCTGTCCTGGGGGGTGTCAACATGGATGTTAAAATCACCAACAATGATTATACAGTCATATTCAGTACAGATTATGGACAGCAGTTCATTCAAATCATTGAAAAAGTCTGCACAGTATTTAGGTGGCCTGTAGACATTTACTAATATGGCTTGAGGGGAGGACTTCAGCTGAAGAGCCACATATTCAAAAGTAGAAAAATTACTGAAAGATAGTTTTTTAAATTGGAAAGAGTTTTTGAATAAAACTGCTACTCCCCCTCCTCTCCGATTTACTCTGGCCTCACTAATAAAATTATAGTTGGGAGGGGTTGACTCAATGAAAACAGCTGTGCTGTTGTTTTGATCCAACCAAGTCTCAGTTAAAAACAAAATCAAGGTTGTGTTCCGTTATAAAATCATTGAATTCCAGATAACTGACTTTTGGCACCAAGTCTTAGTTTTCAGTGATTTTCTCTTGTTTGTTGCTCATTTTTCAATGTTCTTACCAGCGACTCACTCCATGTGCAGGGGTGTGGTCTGCTTCGGCAAATTGATTAAGGACGATTGTGATTAGTGGATCACTGTGCAGTGTGTGTCAGGTACCCAGGATGAAATTAGATGAAAACATGTTGAGTTCATTTACCTCCTACATTCCAGGACCTGTGATGTGACTATTGTGCACACATACATTGCGATGACGATGCTCAAACAATATATTGTGCATCTCTAATAAATATCAATACAATCTTACCCAGATTTACCCATTTAAAAACCAACTTATTACATCTTCATCACTCGTGTATTACCTAATATTAGCCAAATTATTAACTCTCTGTTCTTTGTTAAACAGGCAGAGGGTGAAGCTGATGGACAGTATTCAGTCCTACCAGCCCATGAACAGCTCTGTGTCCCAGTTTCGGGTTCTGCTCATCGGACCAGTCGGAGCCGGAAAATCCAGCTTCTTCAACTCCTTTAAGTCAGTGTTCAGAGGTCATGTCACCAGCCAGGCCATCGCAGGCAGCTCCACCACCAGCCTCACCACACAGGTATTTAACACCCCCACCCCACACACACACACAGACAGAGGTATAACATCCTTTTGTCTGTGATTTTTTTTTTTGTGAAACCTGTTTCTCGAATGCTGTTCACCCGATTCTGTTCAAATTTCACACACACTTTTTTTTCTTAAGTTTTTCAAAAGTTTGAAAGTTAAGCCTCAAAATGAAAAAAGTGGGTATCAGTGAGCAGGAGGGGCAAAGTTTTGAGTATTAATAAGCTCCGCCTACTTTTTCGTTTGTGCTTTATTCTTAAGGAAACTGCTGTTAAATCCACATCATTTTGATCTGTTCTTTGACAGTTTCGCGCCTATTCTGTGAGAGCTGGACGAAGTGGAAAACCTCTGCCAATCCTCCTGTGTGACACCATGGGACTGGAGGAAAACAAAGGGGCGGGGCTTGATATAGATGATATCAGCAGCATCCTCAAAGGTCATCTGCCAGATTGTTACCAGGTGAAACTTTTTTCTACTCTCAGGAGGACATGGTAGGAAAATAATACTGTCTGTAGCATCCCTGGTTGAATGATGGTCTTTACTCTTCAACTGATGGTTCATGAAAGTCTTTATTTATAACACTGTAGCTCTTAAGCTTTTCTCTGAACACACTG
Source organism: Sphaeramia orbicularis (assembly GCF_902148855.1). NCBI lineage: Eukaryota > Metazoa > Chordata > Actinopteri > Kurtiformes > Apogonidae > Sphaeramia > Sphaeramia orbicularis. The sequence goes on from NC_043960.1 coordinate 5,167,780, forward strand.
TAAGAGCTAGGAGGAAAATAAAAAACAAAGATGCTATTTTACCATTCTATCCCTTTGAGACTTAAAATATTCCAGTAACATTTAATCACAATGGAATACATTTTACTGTTGCTTAAAGCTTAAATCTGAAAAAGAATTAACTTTACTATTCAAATAAAGTTATGAAATGACCCTTTTTAACCATTTTAACAGTCAGTGACAATCTCCAATAGAGTGCTATAATAATAGGCCGACGACATACATCCCACAAAAAAATTTGCAAATTACATAAACTACAGTTTTTCAAAACCTTTCTCCCACATTCAAATGTACTGCAGTTATTGCAAAACAAATCTTACAGCTTAAACACAAATTTCCTCTTATTAGCTATCTTAATTTAGCCCAGTGGTTCTCAATCTTTTTCTGTTGGGCCCCCCTTTGGAGCACGAAAAATCTCCAAGCCCCCCTCAACCCCAACAACATTGTACCTGTGGTGCAATTATTACTTTTATTGAAAGAAACATCAATATTGTAAGAATACTTTTTGCTTTTCCTTGGATAATTTGTTGTGCAAATTAAAAATAATGTACATTTTTGATTGAACAATACAAATGAACTCAACAACACTGCTCCCTGAGACATTATTTTTCAAAATAAAAATAGGAAATGTGTAATTATCTTACAACTATGACAACAAGGTACTTTTTTTTTAGAACAACAAACACATTTTGGTAACAAAGATGAACATTTTAACAATATCAGTGGCTGCAGTGAGCCCGTTTATGTTGCACATCTGAGAACATTAAAGTGCAAACTGTACAAACTGTGCAAAAACACAAACATTGCACATTTTTCTTTTCCAGTCCAGTCCTTGTCCACTCTCCAAACCTAAACTCTTTGTCTAGTCTAGTGGCAGATCACCATGGCAGTAGATTTGTTTGTTGTACGTCCCTAAAATGAGTCCAGGGTGTTCCAACACTAAAACATTAGTTCCACCTGCTACATGTTCAAACCTGAAGAAAAAATAAACACCTAGGAATGATCCCATGCCCCCCTGGCAAGCCTTCGCGCCACTTTTTGAGAAACACTGATTTAGCCAAAGAATAGCAATGACAACAGAATTTTGATGTCCTATGGCTAATATGACAATTTAGCTAATTTACACATGCAGGCTTAATCAATACAAACTCTGATAAAACTTCTAAGAAAAGTCAATTATAATATGACTCAACGTTGCACACAAATGACATTAACACTGACAAAACTTGTGCCTTTTCAACCAGGTGCTAAGTAAACAAAGCATAACTTGAAACACAGCATAAGAAACACTTGTTCACATTTACCATTATAAACATCTTTTTACTTCCTACCACATTTTCACCTTCAAAATAAAAGCTTTTTCAAAAGTAAAAGCACCTGTTTTTATAATTTAACCAAATGAGACAAAATCAACATAGATCACAAGAAAACTGTAATAAATTGAACAAACATCATATTTTAGGTCCTTTACATTGTCATTGTAGTAAACTTTGAGTGTCTTCTATCTGTATAACTCAGTTCAACCCCTCTGCTCCTCTGCAATCGGAGAGTCACGGCTACCGAAAGTGTCCGGAGCTCAAAGATCAGATCCACTGTGTGGTCTACGTCACTGACACCTGCAAGATTTCCATCCTGTCGTCTAAGGTTGAGGAGAAGCTGGATGCCATCCGCAGAAAAGTCAACCTCATGGGTCAGTAAAATGAACCCTGTCAGTACATCTGAAGACAAAGTTACCTTACCTTCAGTGTTGGTTGTGGAAGTGCTTTCTTTACATATTGTGGATTTGTCCATAACGCTGGTCCGGTCCGGTCCAGTCTGGTCCATCTCCCAAAGATATCGGTGCTGACCTCCATCTACAGCAGGTCATAAACTGATTTATACACCTGTTTTAGATATTTCAGGTGGAGCTTCATGACACAAACACATAATAGACATGAGGAAAATGGGATGTGACTAGGGATGTAATGATTACCGGTATAACGATAAACTGCGGTGAAATTGCCAACGGTTAGTATTGCTGTTTAAATTCTAATTATCATGATAACCGTGTCTGATTACCGCACTTTTCCGGAGAAAACGCCTATGTAAAGATCTGCTTTTATGTCAAATATTTGAGTATAGTTTTAATTTATTACAATTTTAATTTATATACCTAATATTTGGAACCAATATTCACTTTTAAAGTTTTTGAAAAGGTTCGTTAAGCATCTTTGTGTTATTTATGCTATAAATTATATACATTTTTCAAATCGGATTTTATATATTTTTGTGTCTTTTCTGGCCTTTTATGTTGATATAGTAGGTTAAAGTAAAAAAAAATAATAGGCAGATGAGATTGAGGAAGTTGTGCTGAAAAAAAGATACCAAACATGGGTATAGGAAACATTTCTTTATATAGTATAAAAAGGCAAAATCAAAAGTACTGAAAAAAGGGTCAAAATAGGCTCAGACCACTAAGGGTTAATATATGAATGTTTCAGCCAAGAGAAAGTGCATTGTGCCAATTATTTTATTTGTTTTTTTTTGTTTTTGTTTTTTTTTCAAAATACAACTTGGTTAAATTATTTCAGTGTGTGTATCAGTACTTTTTGAACATTTTGAGCACAATTTCAATAATACCACGATAATAATGATGACCGTGATAATTCTGGTCACAATAACCATGATATGAAATTTTCATATTGTTACATACCTAGATGTGACGCCATCATTTAACAATCTCTATGTTTTGAACACACAGATACATACAAACAGGAGTTACGAAAATCTACACTTCAGAAAGCGTTTTTCAAAATCTCAGTTTTTGTGACAATGCTGTTCATCTATGAACGAGAGGAACAAACGAACAGAAAAGTATCTACTTTACCTACCTTATACCCTCATAATTATCACCAGGCTTCGCTGTCAGGGGCCGACAGCAAGGATATATCTGCAAAATCCCCCCAATTTTCTGCTCCCCCAACCATTTGTATAAACACACCACCTGGTGTCAAAATGGTGACCCATGATGTCCTGTAAACTCAAAGAGAACTGTTACACAATGGATATGAACTCAGTTTGAACTACATGGACCTGATAGTGGCAGAATTATGAATTATGGTCAAAGAACCAATTTTTCCCACAAAACTTCACGTAGTGAATGAAAATGACCCCATATGAACTCTGGATGGTAGACAGAACATGGACATTAGGAAAACGATCAATATGAACCAAATTTTATCTCCATCAGCCTATTATTGTTTGATTTCTGTCCAAAAAACTGATTTTTAACTAAAGCGCCCCCATGTGGATGACTCATAATCCTCATAGAGGAGTTGAACTCCATAGGGTTCTTCCACTAGGGGTCCACTATGTTGGTTATCAAGGGAGAAGAAATCCAACCAAATCTGTCCTAGTTATCGCCAAAACACGAAGGAGGCGTTTGGGGTAAAACCATTCTAATTACATACAACAATACTTCTGCACACTTATTTATGAATATTTCTTTAATTATCATATTGATCATATAGTGTCCAGTACATATTGTACAAATCTCCACATCAGCAGGGACGGGGCATGAGGGACTTCACAGCTGACGTGTGAATGTTCTGTTTGTTTTGTCTTTAGGGATTCCTCAGCTGGTCCTGCTCACCAAAGTAGATGAAGCATGCCCTCTGGTGAAGGAGGATGTGACAAACATCTATAAAAGCGGCTACATCAGAGAAATGGTGAGCATTTTAGGATTTGATAGAAATAGGGAGAAATAGAACTCCTGCTCCAGCTTTCATTCAATTTAGTAGAAAAACAAAGCCATTAATGAAGTCATTACATTTTGGTTTGTAATTAATAAACTTACAACGTGCATTTAGTCCTAACAAACCATGCAACTGAAAAAGCAAATACAGGAAAAACTCATTTACCACTCATTTACTGTTCAAAGAGTGAACTCAGCTCATGTCTTGTTTGTGTGTTTGTGTGTCCAGGTGCGGGACATCAGCGACCGGCTCGGTGTGCCCATGTCCTGTGTGATTCCGGTGAAGAACTACAGCGAGGAGCTGGAGCTGGACACGAGCTGTGACATCCTGCTGCTCAGTGCTGTCATCCAGATGCTGCGCTGTGCTGATGATTACTTTGACGAGATCAGTGACCGTCTCAGCAGCACTGAAGTCAAAGAAAAGCGTTATTAGCATTCCACCTTAGGCATCTGTAAGAGCAGAACACAGCATGTCTTTGTAAAGCATGGTTTAGGAACATGTTTTGGTGGAATATTTGTGTTGCAGCCAGTGATATAAACAAAGATTTACCGTAAGGCAAACTAAATTTGTGTCTGCCAAGTTAATTAAAAAACAGGCTGCATTAAGTTCAGTTTAAGTTTCAGTGTAACAGGTTTTTTCAACCAGTGTGGTCATGGAGAATCTAAGCAGTGTCAGTATTACAACAAAGAGATCACACTGGATGTTATTTTTCACACACCTTAATTTTATTTTAAGGGTTTATATGCTAAGCAAGTTTCTGATAAAAGGCGTGTTCTGTTATGTTGTATGTTTATGCAATAAAAGTTCATGGTTATTTGTCCACTAGGTTTGGATGCTGTGATTTTGACTGCCATCTTCCTATTCTGTCAAAGATAATATAAGACAAGACCCTAACTTAACCATAAAGCCGCTGTTTACGCATATATTTTCCGAAGCTTCAATACATTGATTACAAAGACAGGATACAAAGTACTAGGCAAAACTTAAATTATATATAAAATCTCATCATCTTAAAATTGGTGGAAATCTTTTAGCCAACACTTGGGACATCTCCAATGAGTTGTTTACATTTTTTTGATAATCTAAAAAATATAAAATCTCCACCCTAATTTTTCAACAGGTAGTGCACGGATGTCAAACATACGGCCTGAGGGCCAAAACCGGCCCACTAAAAGGTGCAATTTGGCCCATGGGATGAATTTGTGAAATGCAGAAATTACACTTAATATTTTAAAAAAGATGTAAATTTAGCTCAGGGGCCACAGTCAGCTCAATTTGACCTCAAGTGGGTTGGACCAATAAACACTACAATTATGACAATGTTTACATTCATAAAATATCCTTTCACAAAACGGTGAATGACCTTAACAAATATGAACAACCTGAAATGTCTTAAGAGAAGTGCAATTTTAACAATATTCTGTCTGTTCCTAAATGTTTTGTGTATTTGTAGATCCACTGTGAGCTGGAAGTTGTAATGTACATGTGTAAATGATAAACTGAGACATAATGTTAAAATTGCACTTATTTTTCTTAATAAATTTAATTTTTTTCATGTTTGTTCATATTATTCACATTTTTAAAAGTATAATTTTCAGATGTAAACATTTTTATATTGTCATTTTACTTTTTTATATTCTAAAACATGGAGAGAAATGTTTGGAGTTGACAATATTTATAGGTTTTTTTTGTTACTTTACTGGTCTGGCCCACTTCAGATCATATTGGGAGGATGTGGCTCCTGAACTAAAATAAACTAAAATACAATTTTGACTCCCCAGAGTTAGTGTAAAGCAGGGGTTCCCAAAGTGGGGTACATGTACCCCCAGGGGTACTTAGAAGAAGCCCAGGGGGTACTTGAAATTTTTGGGGAAAAATACATTAAGTCATCATGTACTGAATATAAAATAAATAATGAGAATTAACCCTTTCATGCATGAATTATGAGAACTTTAATCAAGATTTTTTTTCTGGAGTGTATTCCTAGTTTATTCCTCTTTAGGCATGAAAAAAAAAATCAATGCGATTGATTTTTCATTAATCTATTTTTCATGGAGTTACAAAAATGTTCACTCAGCTGGACACCATGCGTTTAATTTCAGAAGCAAAGAAACATGTATTTACAGATATACTATGTGAGAACTATGAAATAAAAACATTTTTAATGCTGCTAACCTGGTGTTTTCTCACATTTTAACATACCTGCATGCCGATAATATGCAAAAAAAAAAACAACCCAAAAAACAAGCAACTTTTGTTTTAAAACAAACAAACAAAACAAAACTGTTTATTTCAGTCTAGTAACAATTATCAATTTTTTTTACACTCAAACATGTTACTGTAGATCAGGTTTATCTAGAATAGCAAAGTTACAGTAATGGTATGAATTGCAGTGTATGGGCTGTATCAGCTGTCCACTGTAGTGACCACTATGCATGAAAGGGTTAATGTTGAAATATAAAACGCAATAAATCCATTCATATAATAGTTTTATTGTCAATCATCTTGTTTAAGCTTTGATAACATTTTAAGAACATTTCTATTTTATATTATTCAAAATGAGATTATTTGAGCAGCAAAGTAATTAGTTTTTGTTGATGAAAGGTTCATATATATATATATATATATAGAGAGAGAGAGAGAGAGAGAGAGAGAGAGAGAGAGAGAGAGAGAGAGAGAGAGAGAGAGAGAGGTGGGTAATCCCAGCTCCATAGAGTAAAAGTCCTACCATGAATTGGTTCTACCTGTTCACTAAACACAGGTGATTCCACTAATTATCCATCTACCTGATGAGGAGTTGTGCTCATCAAACTGGGCTGGGTCACTGAGTGGTTGGAACTAATACATGGCAGGACTTTTACTCTATGGAGCTGGGATTACCCACCTGTGTGTGTGTGTGTGTGTGTGTGTGTGTGTGTGTGTGTACACACACACACACACACACACACACACACACACACACACACACACATATATATATATATATATATATATACACACACACATATATATTACAGTTAAATATATGTTGTATGGTTACAAAATTTTGAACATATAAACAGACACCTTTGGCACAGGAACAAATTTTGCCAAATTTTTTCCAATCAAAAATGCTGAAGCGAGAGCTGGGGGTATTCGGCTTAAAAAAAGCATATTTCTGGGGGCACTAAAGTTTAAGAACCACTGGTGTAAAGTATACGGTTGAAATTCTTTCCGATTTTCCGAGGGGAACCTGAAGGCGGCATCTCTTTACCAACGGTTCAGTCACTAATCACTTCTCTGATTGACTTATTTATTTTTTAACGTTGAGTGTAATTTCGTAGTATTCCAACATATAGACGCCAAAGAAAAATCTATAGCGGATGACAGCAACGAAAAGGCATTATATTTGTCACAAATTCAGTATTTGGAGCAGTGGTTGGACAGGTAAGAGTAAAAAAAAAAAAAAAAAAAGTCGTTAGCATCAGTGCTAGCTAACTGGTCATGTCTGAAAGGCTTGAACAAGAAAATGTTTGTTACTGTTTGAAAAGAGACTTAAAACCCCAGACTTGTTGCAGTTGAGTTTAATATTGACTGACGTATCAACTAGTAAATCACTGGGACTTGTTGGGAAAAAGTCAAGTCACTTTTTAAAGTCAATTACCATTAGCTCATGTTAGCATTAGCCTGGTCCCATTCTTGCTAAACGGGTCAATTTGTGCACTTTTGATACTAGTTTCCAAATGCAAGGTTTCTGCGGGTCATTAAAAAGCATTAAAAGTCATTAAGATTTTGTGAAAATAAAGGCCTTAAATGGCATTAAAAAGCATTAAATTCTATGTCCAGAGGCATTAAAAAATTAAATACACTTGATGGAAAAAAGCATTGTTATTCGCGAATAATTTTGATTATATAAACATTTAATAATTTTGCAGTATAGTGTGATGATTGACAGGTGGAACCCTTTAATTGGCTTTTTTTTAAAGGCCGGTGCATGAAGTCACAACACCGGATGCTTAGAATACAACCTGCTGTGAGTGTGTTCATGCTGTGGCGAAAGAGCGGAGGGAATATTAGCAAATGTGGGAAAAATGGAAAAATACAAGTTTCAGCAGAAGTGATTTCAGGAGGAAGTGTTCAGAACCTGGTTAAAGCCTGTTGACGGTAAACTGACATAAAACTACATATAAAACTGTATCTGCATTTGGATATGGGCATTAAATTTGTTTAAAGTGGCATTAAAAAGCATTAAATTAGATTTGCTGATACCTGCAGAAACCCTGAAATGTAATCAAAATCTAACCAAATATGAATTTGACTTAGAAAATAAACAAACAAAACAAGAATTTACCTCTAAAACATCTGAAACAGTGTGAGACACTCATAGTATTAGTAAACAAAACAAGAATTTATCTCTAAAACATCTGAAACAGTGTGAGACTCATAATATTCATAACTACAAAATGTTTGTTGTTCCTACTTGGAAAAAATTGACTACACTATAGGGACCGTTAACATTTAATAAATAGATGACCTACATGAAATCTTCATTTCATACCCCAAATTATTTCCAGAGTAGACAGGAAAAAAGCAACCAAAAGCATATAGAATAAAAATAAAGGTACTGTAAAGGTAAAGTTACTGTTGAAGAAGTTTCCAGGTTGAATTGAATGCACAGTTTGTAGCATTTATATTTTTGAACTACTTAAAAATTTATCTTCTAGGCTTATTTTTAAAAAAAAATTTGTCTCAACTTTTATTATATCAAGTTAACATTTAACATCACTATATGTGTTAGGAATTGAACTAATATATTTTTTTGAGTTACATCATAGTGAAATGCTCCGTTCAGTCACACCATGTATATGTTTAGGACTTTTATTTTGAGCAGTAATAAGTGATGAATCTGTAATATATGGCAACAGACATCTTATTATTTTAATAATGGAGAAGCTTCAAGACAGAACATACTGTACATTTATACCTTTCTTCAATGGTCCCGAAAACATTGACTTTATTTTCCTTTTTTAAGGTAATGCTACTGTTACATTTCCACTTGAAATATTTTTTTAATGGAAAATCACATTACACATCACCTCAATGATAACTCTATTTCTCTGAGCTGAGCTTTAGTCAGAGTTTACCTTTATATAACAGCAGTGGTCTGAAAACGCATTTTTTGCAACCATCACTGAATGTGTCCACATACTTCTCTTCCTCTTGTAGATCTCAGCTCATTTGTAAGGAGATGGACGAGCAAAACATAGACCTCGCCTCGAAGTGTAGCGCCATGGAAAGGAATCAGAAAAACATTACAAAGCCTCTGGAATGTGACCTGGCTGCAAAAGTGGAGGCGAAGTTTGAGGTTCTGGATCTGATGGACCGTCAGAAAGAGACAGCCAAACAGGACGAGGAGGCCCTGAGACTGGAACACAGTGAGACGATGCAGAAGCTCCGAAAGCAGCTGGATGAGCTTACCTCGCAGAGAAGGATGATGGGTGAGTTTAACCCCTGCAGTGTGAGGGTGTTTTCTGTGCAGGATCATTATTTATTTATTTAAGAAAAGAAGGAACAATGCATATTAATGAACGTTTAAAAAAAAAAAAAAAAAAAAAAAGGAAATATACCAGATTATAGCCGAAGGTGAATTTTCATCTGTAGACCTCCTTGCAGGTTGATGTTGCACAAAAATGTACAAAATACATACAGGGACAAATACAGATACCAATAAATACAATGTAGACAGCGTTAGCATGATAATTTTTAATCCATCTGTATTGCACAGGCTATTAGCCTACACAAAATATTGAGCAGAAACACCCAAGTGCTCTATTTTAAGGATACACTAAAGAAAAAAAAATTAAGATCCAGTATATATAGTTTTTATTATTATTCTGACAAAAAAGTCAGAATTCTGAGATTAAAGTTAGAATTCTGAGAAAAAAGTCAGAATCCTGAGAAAAAAAGTCAAAATCCTGAGAAAAAAGTCAAAATTCAGCCTTTTTTCCCCTCAGAATTGACTTTTTTCCCCCAGAATTCTGACTTTAATCCCAGAACAATAGTAAAAAATATTTTAAAAAGTCAGAATTCTGAGGAATGAAGTCAGAATTTTGACTTTTCTCAGAATAATAATAAAAAAAAAAATATTGGACCTTAATTTATTTATATATTTTTTCCCAGTGGCCCTAATCCTCTTCCGTATAAATGATCTCCCCAAACAGAGATAAAGTTTGATGAGCAGGAGAAGCAGGTGGAGGTGGACATCAGGTCTGTGGAGAAGCAGCTGTTGAGTCAGAGTGAGGAACCAGAAGCTGCTGTCCCCAGTCTGACGGTGACGGGAAGGTAAAGGAGAGTATTTTGTTGTGAATAATTAAGAAGAAAAACACAAACTCAGGAATGCTCCTTCTTTCTTTATTTGACGGGGGGCATTTGTACATCATTACTACCATAAAAGGCACTAACCATTTGCTGTGTGTGTGATAAACTCTTTTGCCAAATATGTTTATACCTTTATCCAGTTCGTTTTTCGTGTTGGCTTGAAAAGTCAGCTCAAAGAAGCTGTTCTGATCTGTCCTCCTTCCAGTGACATGACAGTCCCGATGTTGAAGAGGAAGGTGAAGCAAAGGGTCCGGGCGAAGCTCTCGGACTTAACAGAACAGGAAGGCGCTCAACACCAGCGTAGTTTAGAGCATGTGAAGCTCCTGTTGACAGAGAACGCGCTGCTGCAGGAGGAGCATGACTCACTGAAGAGAAATCAGCTCAACGCATCCAAACTCCTGACAAATCTAAAGAAGAAGATCATCCTGACAAACGCAGAAATCCTCAGTAAGCAGAAGGTAAGAAAACAACTGTTGGCTGAAAATACACAATATGGAAAAGTGTGAAATTTGGTTTGAGCAATTTACCACGGTCTGGAAAAGCCTTAAAAAGAATGAAAAGAGTATGGACATCTGTTTTATTTATAGTAATACCTTATAGTTGTGGAAAAAATTATTAGACCACCCCTTGTTTTCTTCAGTTTCTTGGTCATTTTAATGCCTGGTACAACTAAAGGTACATTTGTTTGGACAAATATAATGACAACAAAAATAACTTGTAAGAGTTTAATTTCAGAGCTGATATCTATCTATTTTCCATGTTTTCTTGATGATAATCAAAATCACTTCAGTTCTTACACACTGGAAAAAATCAAAATCTTACCAAGTGTATTTTTCTAATTTTAAGTCCCAATATCTCACCATACTTAAAATAAGACACAATCACCTAAAGAGTAACTTTTCAGGGAGATATAAGAACTTATTTTTAGACAGTAGATCTGGAAAATCTTACCAAGATCATTTTCTCTTCTTCCATTGGCAGATTTTTTTTTTTTTTTGCTTAATTCAAGATTTTTTTTTTTTTTGTTTAATTAAAAAATAAATAAATAAAAATTGCCAATGGAACAAGTGAAAAAGATCTTGGTAAGATTTTCCAGATCTATTGTCTAAAAATAAGTTCTTATGTTTCACTGAAAAGTTACTCTTTAGGTGAATTTGTCTTATTTTAAGCGTGATGAGATATTCGGACTAGAAATGAGAAAAATACACTTGGTAAGAGTTTGATTTTTTTCCAGTGCATCAATATCTATGTCATTGTACTGACAAAAACAGTGCTTTTAGGCATTCCATGTTTTCTTTTCTGTCTGTTTTAGTCACATGGTACACACAGGAGTTAGTACTGGATTGCATAACCATTGTTTTAGATGACTTTTGATGGTCTAATAATTTTTTCCATGACTGTGTACTGCTGAATTTGAGTGTTTTGTATTGACTTACAACTCCACCACCAGAGGGCAGTAGTGGTTCAAGTGAAAAAGTCCTGAGGTGTTTCATGTCACATCCAAGACTTTTTCAGTTGATCATCACCACCCTCTGGTGGATTAATTAAATGATATCATATCACGTTTAGGCAAAGGTTTAAACACGTTTCTAATGTGTTTCAGCGCATATCCTCCTGAGACCCAGGAAAGTAAATGTTTTGGCTGTTTTACATTAAATATTTGTCTTGATTGGGGAAAAGCATAATGTAACAGTTTTTTAGATACCGTTGTTTATTTTTATTTTTTTATGGAAGGTCCTTTGCAGTGGACAGGATTTTGTTTTTTTTTACCTCCGCGAAGGATGGCCGAGGTTATGTTTTCATCTGGGTTTGTTTGTTTGTTTGTCTGTTAGCAAGACAACTCAAAACGTTATGGATGGATTTTCATGAAATTTTCAGGAAATGTTGATACTGGCACAAGGAACAAATGATTAAATTTTGGTGGTGAATGGGGGGGTGGGGGTGGGGCTGATCTGCCTTGGCGAAGGTCTGAGCTCTCAGAGTGCTTTTCTAGTTTAAATTCTCTTTTTATTGAAAGAAGTTAGGTTTTTACAAACACTGAAGAATTTCCTAGGTACACATAAACTATGTACATCCAGAGAGTGGGTGTAGAAGAACAAAAACACTTACAGCAGCTCGTTATTGTCTTGGCGTACAGGATTTCAGAGTAAAGAGTCAATATATAAATAGATGAATAAAAACACAAAAAACACAAAAACATATTTCCTTCAGTTAGAGGACTTTGGATCCATATTCATGCATTCGTCCCAGCAAAATCGGGTCTCAAAGGCCTCACATATCTCACCCATCCCTCCCACCGTTGCACAAAAGAATCCATCTTCAAATTTACAGTAAAGGTTTACTCTTTCCATCCTATAAATTCCCATTATTTTATATTTGTATTTATGTATTTAGTTACAGGACAGTGTGTATTGACATTAGTTGCAAAGAACAAGATGCATGCACCAGATTTAGCAGAGAAGCTAATTTTCATCTGTTGTCCAGGACAAATGACAAACACAGGGCTGTCAAACTCATTTTAGTTCAGTTCCACATTCAGCTAAATTTGATCTGGAGTGGGCCGAACCAGTAAAATAATAACATAATATATAAATAATGTCAACTTCAAACTTTTCCCTGTTTTAGAGTGAAAAAAGCAAATTTACAGTATGAAAAGGTTTACATCTACAAACTATCCTTTCAAAAGATGTGAATAACATGAACAAACTGAAAAAATAAGTGTAATTTTAACAATACTCAGCCTCAGTTTATCATTTACACATGTATATTATACCTAACAGATCACAGTGGATCTACAAACACACAAAACATTTAATAACAGGCAGAATATTGATAAATTGTACTTACTTCTCTTAAGACATTTCAGGTTGTTTATATTTGTTCAGGTTATTCACATTTTTTGTGAAATTATACTTTGTTTTAGTGTAAATACATGAAAATATTTACATTTACAAAGAGAAACATTTGGAATTGTCATTGTTTATATGTTATTATCATAGTATTTTACTGAATCCTGCCCACTTGAGATTGAATTGGTCTGAAATTGGAACCTGAACTAAAAGGATTGTTAATATCTTAGTGTAATTTTTGCATTTCACAAATTCTTCCCAAGGGCCAGACTGGACCCTTTGGTGGGCTGGATTTGGCCCCCGGGCCGCATGTTTGACACCTGTGTACTAGGAGTCTGGGTCTGCTCCAGGTTTCTGCCTGTTAAAGGGAAGTTTTTCCTCACCACTGTCACCAGTCACAAGTGTTTGCTCCTGGAGGATTCTGTTGGGTTTCTGTAAATTGGCTTAGAGTCTGGTTTTGACCAACTCTATATATAAAGTGTCAAGAGATAACTTTTGTGATCTGGCACTATATAAATAATATTTGATTGATTGAGTGATTTAATTGGTTTTCCCCTGTAAGTCGCTTTGGAAAAAAGCGTCTGCCAAATGCGTAAACATAAACATAAACATAAGAAAAGCACTCGGAGAGCGCAGACCTCCGCCAACGCAGATCAGCCCCCCCACCCCCCCTCCAATCACCACCAAAATGTAATCATTTGTTCCTTGTGCCAGTGTCAACATTTCCTGAAAATTTCATCCAAATCCATCCATAACTTTTTGAGTTATCTTGCTAACAGACAAACAGACAGACCCCGATGAAAACGTAACCTCCACCGTTCCATGGCGAAGGTAATAAAACATCATATAGATTATGAAGTACTCATAAACTGGAAGAAAATCTATAAACATGACAGATATAGGAAAGTTTGCTCAGACTGAACGGTTACAGCCAAGTACATGACAAGGGGCTTACATTCTAAAAGTACAATAACATTTCCTAGAATAAGAGTATCTGTTCTAGTGTCTAGTGTCTATCCAATTATTTATTGTCAGTTCTTCTTGTGTCATCCATCTTTTAGTTATTGCTTTTTTTTTCCTGCAGCTAGTAATATGCTGAATAAGTATCTATTTATATTTTTGACCTCTGGAGAAATGTATCACAAATATATGGTTTTGAAATCAAAGGGTACACGGATATTAAGAATCATTTCTCGGGTTTTATGTATTTTCTTCCAATAACGGTTAATTTCTGGGAATAACCAGAATGTGTGAAAATGATGTGCAGTGTGGCAGCCACAGTTCCTCCAGTATTGTGAATTCCCATATGTATAGTGTGACGTATGGTTAGGGCTAACAAAGAAACAAGTCACATTTTTCCAACAGAATTCTTTCCTTAAGTGAGATTTTGTACTTTTCCATTGATATTGGCAGATGTTTTGCCACTCTTTGTCCGTTGGATTTTTTTTTCTCCTAATTAATCTGTGAAACTCTTGTCCCCTAATGAGGACAAAAAGGCATTGCTGGGTCTCAAGAGGATATTTAAGGAATTAATAAACCGTTTCTGAAGCATTAGAGGTTGTTTGACAGACTTTTTCACACACTCACTACTGTTCTTTATTGGTCGTGTTGTAAGTCTGAACAAAAACACTCAAGTTCGGCATCTAACACACATAATGACTCCGGACACAAGGATTTTTGCAGATAGTTTGTGTATAAGAATAAAATGTCTTCCCTCATTATGGGATCTTTAACCCTTACATGCATAAGTGGGTCAAAAATGACTGGGTGAAGTTGTTTTCTAGCAAGAACAGAAGATTACTGGACATAATTCACATTATTATTATTATTGCACATTTTTGAAAGATGATTGGTGATGTAAATTGAGTCAATTTTTAATTCAGTGTTAAGAAAATGACTTTGTAAATCAATGTAAAACTAAACTAAAAATGATGAAACTACTGAGGTGAAAATGCTCATGCAGATACTTAAAATGGACACAGGGGGCATCCGGACTTGAACCGGAGACCTCTTGATCTGCAGTCAAATGCTCTACCACTGAGCTATACCCCCACGTGTAGTCAAACAGATTTGTGTTGCTAGTGTTTGAACAGCTTTAGGTGATTGTGAAGCTTTTCCATCCTGAACGGTTGGTTTGTCGGTGCCGTCACATGTATGGGAGAGTTCTGAGTTCACACACCTGTTCACTGCTGGACTTCAGCTCTGGAGTTAGTTCTGTCCTACTTCCCTTTACTAATACTGTATATTCTGAGCATAAACAACATTAACTCTTTCTACGTTCATCTTTTCTCAAATTCTACCCCCTTAGTTGTCTGGAACTATTTTTGTGGTGACATCAAAATGAAATTTTTCCATATATTTCACCTTTCTGAAGTGATTAATCATCATTTATTGTAATATTATCTTACGTGTTTTTCTTTCTTTCTTTTTTTTTTTTTTTTTAAAGTAAAATCTGGTATTTTCTGACATTTAATTTGCTGATCATGTAGATCACAGGTGTCAAACATGCGGCCTGGGGGCCAAAACCCGCCTGCCAAAGGTTCCAATCCGGCCTGTGGGATGACTTTGTAAAGGGCAGAAGATATTAACAGTCAAGGGCGTCGAACTCAAAAATAACAGCATAATAACCTAAAAATAATGACTGCAAATGTTCCTCTTGGTTTAATGTGAAAAAAATAATATGACATCATGCCTATGAATAATGGTAACACCAGTTTTTTTCTCTTTGATTTATTGCAAGGAACATTAAATTTTGATATCCTTTAATAATAAAACGTCAATAACCTGAACAAATATGAACAACCTGAAACGTCTAAAGAAAAATAGGTGTAATTTTAACAATATTCTGCCTGTTTTGTGTCTTGGTAGATCTGATCTGTAATGCACATGTTTAAAACATAAGTTGAGGCATAATATTGATCAAATTTTTCTTATTATTTCTTCTTATTTTTCCTTCAGAAATTTCAGTGTTTTTCAGGACATTCACATCTTTTTTGTTTTGGATAGTTTGTAAAATGTAAATGATTTTATAATTTAATGTTTTTTTTTTGCTTATAAAAAATTTGGAGTTGTCATTATTAATAGGCTATTACGCTATTATTGGACTGGGCCGGCCCACTGGAGATCAAACTGGGCTGAATGTGGCCCCTGAAAGAAAATGAGTTTGACACCCCTGATGTAGATGTTCATAAAAGCTCAGAGTAAATCAAAAGGTTGTTTTATCAAAACAGAGAAAACTGAAGACAAAGTGACTTTTTCAGTAACACACAGGGTGTCCACAAAGTCTCGTTACAATTTATGAAAGTGATTATGAAAGCAATTGATTAGATATGTTAATCCGATTTGTTCTATGTACTCAGTGGTTATCAGAGTTTTTAATCAGATTGTGGGATCATGTGCAATCGAATCATTGGTCCTTTTTTTTTTTTCAACAAGAGATTGATTACTGTAAATGTTAACCTTTGACCTTCTTGACTGTATATATGTCACCACAGCTGGAAGACCTTCAACCAAACATCATGTTCCATTTATTAAATTTGGTCCCAGTCCTATAGGCTTTATAGTATATGGCTTTTTAGCATTGACTACACGGGTGATAGACACACTCTCTATCTTCTTTCCTAAACATTAGATATGTGACAGCTTGGGAAGAAGTGAGTGATTAACAGAAGTGTTCTACACCACAGCTCTGCGCCCGGGCCCCATCTGGTGGTTCCGATGAATATTTAAATAAAGGCTTGAAACACTTCTGGAAACATGTGGATGGGCGTAGATAATGCTCTAGATCACTTTTTAACCAGATTTGAAGATGGTCCAAAATAGCCTGTTTTGGAGCACATACTATAGCCTTACAATCTGAACAACAGGGGGCGCAGATGAATATTTAAATTAAGTTTCAAAACACCTTGAAATACCTCTGGAAACATCTAGATTGGCATCAATAATGATCAAGAACACTTTTGACCCAGATTTGAAGACAGTCCAAAATTACCCTTTTTGGAGCACATACTATATAGCCTTACCATTTGACCACCAGGGGGCGCAGACGAATGTTGAAATAAAGGCTCAAAACACCTTGAAAAACCTCTGGAAACATCTAGATGGGTATCAGTAACGATCTGGAGCATTTTTAAACTAGATTTTAACATGGTCCAAAATTACCCTTTTTGGAGCACATACCATACCTTACCATTTGGCCACCAGGGGGCACCGATGAATGTTGAAATAAAGGCTCAAAACACCTTGAAACACCTTGAAACACCTCTGGAAACATCTAGATGGGTATCAATAATGATCTAGAACACTTTTTACCCAGATTTCAAGACGGTCCAAAAATACACTTTTTGGACCACATACTATATAGCCTTACCATTTGACCACCAGGGGGTGTCGATGAATATTTAAATAAAGTTTCAAAACACCTAGAAACACCTCTAGAAACATCTAGATGGGCATCAGTAATGATCTAGAACACTTTTTACCCAGATTTGAACATGGTCCAAAATTACCCTTTTTGGAACACATAGCCTTGCCATCTGAAGAAATGGGGGCACCGATGAATGTTGAAATAAACTCTCAAAACACCTTGAAACACTTTGAAACACCTCTGGAAACATCTAGATGGGTATCAATAACGATCTCGAGCATTTTTCAACTAGATTTGAAAATGGTCAAAAATTACCCTTTTTGGAGCACATACTGTAGCCTTACCATTTGAACACCAGGGGGCGCAGATGAAGATTTTAATAAAGGCTCGAAACACCTTGAAACTCTTAAGGAGACATGTAGATGGGTGTCCAAAATGATCTAGAGCATGTTTTTACCAAATTTGAAGATGGTCCAAAATTACCAGTTTTCTAGCACATACTACAGCCTTACCATTTGAACACCAGGGGGAACCGATGAATATTGAAATAAAGGCTCAAAACACCTTGAAACACCTTGAAACACCTCTGGAAACACCTAGATGGGTATCAATAATGATCTAGAAAATTTTTACCCAGATTTGAACATGGTACAAAATTACCCATTTTGGAGCGCATACTATAGCCTTATCATTTGAACACCAGGGGGCACCGATGAATATTTAAATAAAGGCTTGAAACACCTTGAAACACCTCTGGAAACATCTAGATGGGTATCAATAATGATCTAGAGCATTTTTAAGCTAGATTTGAAGATGGTCAAAAATTACCCTTTTTGGAACACTTACCATTTGAACACCAGGGGGCACCGATGAATTTTGAAATAAAATCTCAAAACACCTTGAAACACCTTGACACACCTCTGGAAACATCTAGATGGGTATCAATAACGATCTCGAGCATTTTTCAACTAGATTTGAACATGGTCCAAAATTACCCTTTTTGGAGCACATACTATAGCCTTACCGTTTGAACACCAGGGGGTACCGATGAATGTTGAAATAAAAGCTCAAAACACCTTGAAACACCTTGAAACACCTCTGGAAACATCTAGATGGGTATCAATAACGATCTCGAGCATTTTTCAACTAGATTTGAACATGGTCCAAAATTACCCTTTTTGGAGCACATACTATAGCCTTACCGTTTGAACACCAGGGGGTACCGATGAATGTTGAAATAAAAGCTCAAAACACCTTGAAACACCTTGAAACACCTCTGGAAACATCTAGATGGGTATCAATAACGACCTGGAGCATTTTTTAACTAGATTTGAAAATGGTCCAAAATTACCCTTTTTGGAGCACATACTATAGCCTTACCAGTTGAACACCAGGGGGCGAAGATGAATATTTAAATAGAGGGTTGAAACACCTTGAAACACCTCTGGAAACATCTAGATGGGTATCAATAATGATCTAGAGCATTTTTAAGCTAGATTTGAAGATGGTCCAAAATACCCTTTTTGGAGCACTTACTATAGCCTTACCATTTGACCACCAGGGGGCACAGACGAATGTTGAAATAAAGGCTCAAAACACCTTGAAACACCTCTGGAAACATCTAGATGGGCATCAATAATGATCTAGAATACTTTTGACCCAGATTTAAAGACAGTCCAAAATTACCCTTTTTGGAGCACATACTATATAGCCTTACCATTTGACCACCAGGGGGCGCAGACGAATGTTGAAATAAAGGCTCAAAACACCTTGAAACACCTCTGGATACATCTAGATGGGTATCAAAAATGATCTAGAAAATTTTTTACCCAGATTTGAACATGGTCCAAAATGACCCTTTTTGTAAAACATACTATAGCCTCACCATCTGAAGAAATGGGGGCACCGATGAATGTTGAAATAAAGTCTCAAAACGCCTTGAAACACCTTGAAACACCTCTGGAAAAATTTAGATGGGTATCAATAACGATCTAGAGCATTTTAAAACTAGATTTGAACATGGTCCAAAATTACTCTTTTTGGAGCACATACTATAGCCTTACCATTTGAACACCAGAGGGCACCGATGAATGTCTAAATAAAAGCTCAAAACACCTTGAAACACCTTGAAACACCTCTGGAAACATCTAGATGGGTATCAATAACAATCTGGAGCATTTTTCAACTAGATTTGAACATGGTCCAAAATTACCCTTTTTGGAGCGCATACTATAGCCTTACCATTTGAACACCAGGGGGCGCAGATGAATGTTGAAATAAAGGCTCAAAACACCCTGAAACACCTTGAAACACCTCTGGAAACATCTAGATGGGTATCAATAATGATCTAGAACACGTTTTACTCAGATTTGAACATGGTCCAAAATTACTCTTTTTGGAGCACATACTATATAGCCTTACCATTTGACCACCAGGGAGCGCAGACGAATGTTCAAATAAAGTTTCAAAACGCCTTTAAATACCTGTGGAAACATCTAGATGGGCATCAATAATGATCTAGAACACTTTTTACCAAGATTTGAACATGGTCCAAAATTACCCTTTTTGGAGCACATACTATAGCCTTACCATTTGAACACCAGGGGGCGAAGATGAATATTTAAATAGAGGGTTGAAACACCTTGAAAAACCTCTGGAAACATCTAGATGGGTATCAATAATGATCTAGAGCATTTTTAAGCTAGATTTGAAGATGGTCCAAAAATACCCTTTTTGGAGCACATTCTATAGCCTTACCATTTGACCACCAGGGGGCGCAGACGAATGTTGAAATAAAGGCTCAAAACACCTTGAAACACCTCTGGAAACACCTAGATGGGTATCAATAATGATCTAGAGCATTTTTCAACTAGATTTTAACATGGTCCAAAATTACCCTTTTTGGAGCGCATACTATAGCCTTACCATTTGAACACCAGGAGGCGCGGATGAATATTTAAATAGAGGGTTGAAAGACCTTGAAACACCTCTGGAAACATCTAGATGGGTATCAATAATGATCTAGAGCATTTTTAAGCTAGATTTGAAGATGGTCCAAAAATACCCTTTTTGGAGCACATACTATAGCCTTACCATTTGACCACCAGGGGGCGCAGACGAATGTTGAAATAAAGGCTCAAAACACCTTGAAACACCTCTGGAAACACCTAGATGGGTATCAATAATGATCTAGAGCATTTTTCAACTAGATTTTAACATGGTCCAAAATTACCCTTTTTGGAGCGCATACTATAGCCTTACCATTTGAACACCAGGAGGCGCGGATGAATATTTAAATAGAGGGTTGAAAGACCTTGAAACACCTCTGGAAACATCTAGATGGGTATCAATAACGATCTAGAGCATTTTTAAGCTAGATTTGAAGATGGTCCAAAAATATCCTTTTTGGAGCACATACTATAGCCTTACCATTTGACCACCAGGGGGTACCGATGAATGTTGAAATAAAGGCTCAAAACACCCTGAAACACCTTGAAACACCTCTGGAAACATCTACATGGGTATCAATAATGATCTAGAACAGTTTTTACTCAGATTTGAACATGGTCCAAAATTACTCTTTTTGGAGCACATACTATAGCCTTACCATTTGACCACCAGGGGGCGCAGACGAATGTTGAAACAAAGTTTCAAAACGCCTTTAAATACCTGTGGAAACATCTAGATGGGCATCAATAATGATCTAGAACACTTTTTACCAAGATTTGAAAATGGTCCAAAATTACCCTTTTTGGAGCACATACCTTACCTTGCCTTACCATTTGAACACCAGGGGGCGAAGATGAATATTTAAATAGAGTGTTGAAACACCTTGAAACACCTCTGGAAACATCTAGATGGGTATCAATAATGATCTAGAGCATTTTTAAGCTAGATTTGAAGATGGTTCAAAAATACCCTTTTTGGAGAACATACTATAGCCTTACCATTTGACCACCAGGGGGCGCAGACGAATGTTGAGATAAAGGCTCAAAACACCTTGAAACACCTCTGGAAACACCTAGATGGGTATCAATAATGATCTAGAGCATTTTTCAACTAGATTTGAACATGGTCCAAAATTACCCTTTTTGGAGCGCATACTATAGCTTTACCATTTGAACACCAGGGGGCGCAGATGAATATTTAAATAGAGGGTTGAAAGACCTTGAAACACCTCTGGAAACATCTAGATGGGTATCAATAACGATCTAGAGCATTTTTAAGCTAGATTTGAACATGGTCCAAAATTACCCATTTTGGAGCGCATACTATAGCCTCACCATTTGACCACCAGGGGGCACCGATGAATATTTATATAAAGGCTCAAAACACCTTGAAACACCTCTGGAAACATTTAGATGGGTATCAATAATGATCTAGAGCATTTTTAAGTTTGATTTGAAGATGGTCCAAAAATACCCTTTTTGGAGCACTTACTATAAAGCCTTACCATCTGAAAGACAGGGGGCACAGATGAATATTTAAATAAAGTTTCAAAACACCTTGAAATACCTCTGGAACCATCTAGATTGGCATCAATAATGATCTAGAACACTTTTGACCCAGATTTAAAGACAGTCCAAAATTACCCTTTTTGGAGCACATACTATATAACCTTACCATTTGACCACCAGGGGGTGCAGATGAATGTTGAAATAAAGGCTCAAAACACCTTGAAACACCTCTGGAAACATCTAGATGGGTATCAAAAATGATCTAGAAAATTTTTTACCCAGATTTGAACATGGTCCAAATGACCCTTTTTGTAAAACATACTATAGCCTCACCATCTGAAGAAATGGGGGCACCGATGAATGTTGAAATAAAGTCTCAAAACGCCTTGAAACACCTTGAAACACCTCTGGAAAAATCTAGATGGGTATCAATAACGATCTAGAGCATTTTAAAACTAGATTTGAACATGGTCCAAAATTACTCTTTTTGGAGCACATACTATAGCCTAACCATTTGAACACCAGGGGGCACCGATGAATGTTGAAATAAAAGCTCGAAACACCTTGAAACACCTCTGGAAACATCTAGATGGGTATCAATAACAATCTGGGGCATTTTTCAACTAGATTTGAGCATGGTCCAAAATTACTCTACTTGGAGCACATACTATAGCCTTACCTTTTGAACACCAGGGGGCGAAGATGAATATTTAAATAGAGGGTTGAAACACCATGAAACACCTCTGGAAACATCTAGATGGGTATCAGTAATGATCTAGAGCATTTTTAAGCTAGATTTGAAGATGGTCCCAAAATACCCTTTTTGGAGCACTTACTATAGCCTTACCATTTGACCACCAGAGGGCGCAGACGAATGTTGAAATAAAGGCTCAAAACACCTTGAAACACCTCTGGAAACATCTACATGGGTATCAATAATGATCTAGAACAGTTTTTACTCAGATTTGAACATGGTCCAAAATTACTCTTTTTGGAGCACATACTATAGCCTTACCATTTGACCACCAGGGGGCACCGATGAATGTTGAAATAAAGGCTCAAAACACCTTGAAACACCTTGAAACACCTCTGGAAACACCTAGATGGGTATCAATAATGATCTAGAAAATTTTTTACCCAGATTTGAACATGGTCCAAAATTACCCATTTTGGAGCGCATACTATAGCCTCACCATTTGACCACCAGGGGGCACCGATGAATATTTAATTAAAGGCTTGAAACACCTTGAAACACCTCTTGAAACATCTAGATGGGTATCAATAATGATCTAGAGCATTTTTAAGCTAGATTTGAAGATCCACCTGACCATCTGAAGAAATGGGGGCACCGATGAATGTTGAAATAAAGTCTCAAAACGCCTTGAAACACCTTGAAAAACCTCTGGAAAAATCTAGATGGGTATCAATAACGATCTAGAGCATTTTAAAACTAGATTTGAACATGGTCCAAAATTACTCTTTTTGGAGCACATACTATAGCCTTACCATTTGACCACCAGGGGGCGCAGACGAATGTTGAGATAAAGGCTCAAAACACCTTGAAACACCTCTGGAAACACCTAGATGGGTATCAATAATGATCTAGAGCATTTTTCAACTAGATTTGAACATGGTCCAAAATTACCCTTTTTGGAGCGCATACTATAGCCTTACCATTTGAACACCAGGGGGCGCAGATGAATATTTAAAAAGAGGGTTGAAAGACCTTGAAACACCTATGGAAACATCTAGATGGGTATCAATAATGATCTAGAGCATTTTTAAGCTAGATTTGAAGATGGTCCAAAAATACCCTTTTTGGAGCACATACTATAGCCTTACCATTTGACCACCAGGGGGCACCGATGAATGTTGAAATAAAGGCTCAAAACACCCTGAAACACCTTGAAACACCTCTGGAAACATCTAGATGGGTATCAATAATGATCTAGCACACTTTTTACTCAGATTTCAACATGGTCCAAAATTACCCTTTTTGGAGCACATACTATAGCCTTACCATTTGACCACCAGGGGGCGCAGACGAATGTTGAAATAAAGTTTAAAAACACCTTTAAATACCTGTGGAAACATCTAGATGGGCATCAATAATGATCTAGAACACTTTTTACCAAGATTTGAACATGGTCCAAAATTACCCTTTTTGGAGCACATACTATAGCCTTACCATTTGAACACCGGGGGCGAAGATGAATATTTAAATAGAGGGTTGAAAGACCTTGAAACACCTCTGGAAACATCTAGATGGGTATCAATAATGATCTAGAGCATTTTTAAGCTAGATTTGAAGATGGTCCAAAAATACCCTTTTTGGAGCACTTACTATAGCCTTACCATTTGACCACCAGGGGGCGCAGACGAATGTTGAAATAAAGGCTCAAAACACCTTGAAACACCTCTGGAAACATCTAGATGGGCATCAATAATGATCTAGAACACTTTTTACCCAGATTTGAACATGGTCCAAAATTACTCTTTTTGGAGCACATACTATAGCCTTACCATTTGACCACCAGGGGGCGCAGACGAATGTTGAAATAAAGTTTCAAAACGCCTTTAAATACCTGTGGAAACATCTAGATGGGCATCAGTAATGATCTAGAAAATTTGTTACCCAGATTTGAACATGGTCCAAAATGACCCTTTTTGTAAAACATACTATAGCCTCACAATCTGAAGAAATGGGGGCACCGATGAATGTTGAAATAAAGTCTCAAAACGCCTTGAAACACCTTGAAACACCTCTGGAAAAATCTAGATGGGTATCAATAACGATCTAGAGTATTTTAAAACTAGATTTGAACATGGTCCAAAATTACTCTTTTTGGAGCACATATATAGCCTTACCATTTGAACACCAGGGGGCACCGATGAATGTTGAAATAAAAGCTCAAAACACGTTGAAACACCTCTGGAAACATCTAGATGGGTATCAATAACAATCTGGAGCATTTTTCAACTAGATTTGAACATGGTCCAAAATTACTCTATTTGGAGCACATACTATAGCCTTACCATTTGAACACCAGGGGGCGAAGATGAATATTTAAATAGAGGGTTGAAAGACCTTGAAACACCTCTGGAAACATCTAGATGGGTATCAATAACGATCTAGAGCATT
Source organism: Sphaeramia orbicularis (assembly GCF_902148855.1). Lineage (NCBI taxonomy): Eukaryota > Metazoa > Chordata > Actinopteri > Kurtiformes > Apogonidae > Sphaeramia > Sphaeramia orbicularis. Next base: position 5,192,703 of record NC_043960.1, read on the forward strand.
TTTAAGCTAGATTTGAAGATGGTCCAAAAATACCCTTTTTGGAGCACATACTATAGCCTTACCATTTGACCACCAGGGGGCACCGATGAATGTTGAAATAAAGGCTCAAAACACCCTGAAACACCTTGAAACACCTCTGGAAACATCTAGATGGGTATCAATAATGATCTAGCACACTTTTTACTCAGATTTCAACATGGTCCAAAATTACTCTTTTTGGAGCACATACTATAGCTTTACCATTTGACCACCAGGGGGCGCAGACGAATGTTGAAATAAAGTTTCAAAACGCCTTTAAACACCTTGAAACACTTCTGGAAACACCTAGATGGGTATCAATAATGATCTAGAAATTTTTTTACCCATGATTTGAACATGGTCCAAAATTATCCATTTTTGAGCGCATACTATAGCCTCACCATTTGACCACCAGGGGGCACCGATGAATATTAATTAAAGGCTTGAAACACCTGAAATACCTATAGAAACATCTAGATGGGTATCAATAATGATCTAGAGCATTTTTAAGCTAGATTTAGAGATGGTCCAAAAATACCCTTTTTGGAGCACATACTATAGCCTTACCATTTGACCACCCAGGGGGCGCAGACGAATGTTGAAAATAAAGGCTCCAAACACCTTGAAAACACCTCTGGAAACATCTAGATGGGTATCAATAATGATCTAGAGCATTTTTCAAGTAGATTTGAACATGGTCCAAAATTACCCGTTTTGGAGCGCATCGTATAGCCTTACCATTTGAACACCATGGGCGCAGATGAATATTAATAGAGGTTTCAAAACGCCTTTAAATGCCTGTGGAAACATCTAGATGGGCATCAGTAATGATCTAGAAAATTTGTTACCCAGATTTGAACATGGTCCAAAATGACCCTTTTTGTAAAACATACTATAGCCTCACAATCTGAAGAAATGGGGGCACCGATGAATGTTGAAATAAAGTCTCAAAACGCCTTGAAACACCTTGAAACACCTCTGGAAAAATCTAGATGGGTATCAATAACGATCTAGAGTATTTTAAAACTAGATTTGAACATGGTCCAAAATTACTCTTTTTGGAGCACATACTATAGCCTTACCATTTGAACACCAGGGGGCACCAATGAATGTTGAAATAAAAGCTCAAAACACCTTGAAACACCTCTGGAAACATCTAGATGGGTATCAATAACAATCTGGAGCATTTTTCAACTAGATTTGAACATGGTCCAAAATTACCCTTTTTGGAGCACATACTATAGCCTTACCATTTGAACACCAGGGGGCACCGATGAATGTTGAAATAAAGGCTCAAAACACCTTGAAACACCTTGAAACACTTCTGGAAACACCTAGATGGGTATCAATAATGATCTAGAAATTTTTTTTACCCAGATTTGAACATGGTCCAAAATTATCCATTTTTGAGCGCATATTATAGCCTCACCATTTGACCACCAGGGGGCACCGATGAATATTTAATTAAAGGCTTGAAACACCTTGAAATACCTCTAGAAACATCTAGATGGGTATCAATAATGATCTAGAGCATTTTTAAGCTAGATTTGAAGATGGTCCAAAAATACCCTTTTTGGAGCACATACTATAGCCTTACCATTTGACCACCAGGGGGCGCAGACGAATGTTGAAATAAAGGCTCAAAACACCTTGAAACACCTCTGGAAACATCTAGATGGGTATCAATAATGATCTAGAGCATTTTTCAACTAGATTTGAACATGGTCCAAAATTACTCTATTTGGAGCACATACTGTAGCCTTACCATTTGAACACCAGGGGGCGAAGATGAATATTTAAATAGAGGGTTGAAACACCTTGAAACACCTCTGGAAACATCTAGATGGGTATCAATAATGATCTAGAGCATTTTTAAGCTAGATTTGAAGATGGTCCAAAAATACCCTTTTTGGAGCACATACTATAGCCTTACCATTTGACCACCAGGGGGCGCAGACGAATGTTGAAATAAAGGCTCAAAACACCTTGAAAAACCTCTGGAAACATCTAGATGGGCATCAATAATGATCTAGAACACTTTTTCCCCAGATTTGAACATGGTCCAAAATTACTCTTTTTGGAGCACATACTATAGCCTTACCATTTGACCACCAGGGGGCACCGATGAATGTTGAAATAAAGGCTCAAAACACCTTGAAACACCTTGAAACACCTCTGGAAACACCTAGATGGGTATCAATAATGATCTAGAAAATTTTTTTACCCAGATTTGAACATGGTCCAAAATTACCCATTTTGGAGCGCATACTATAGCCTCACCATTTGACCACCAGGGGGCACCGATGAATATTTAATTAAAGGCTTGAAACACCTTGAAACACCTCTTGAAACATCTAGATGGGTATCAATAATGATCTAGAGCATTTTTAAGCTAGATTTGAAGATCCATCTGACCATCTGAAGAAATGGGGGCACCGATGAATGTTGAAATAAAGTCTCAAAACGCCTTGAAACACCTTGAAAAACCTCTGGAAAAATCTAGATGGGTATCAATAACGATCTAGAGCATTTTAAAACTAGATTTGAACATGGTCCAAAAATACCCTTTTTGGAGAACATACTATAGCCTTACCATTTGACCACCAGGGGGCGCAGACGAATGTTGAGATAAAGGCTCAAAACACCTTGAAACACCTCTGGAAACACCTAGATGGGTATCAATAATGATCTAGAGCATTTTTCAACTAGATTTGAACATGGTCCAAAATTACCCTTTTTGGAGCGCATACTATAGCTTTACCATTTGAACACCAGGGGGCGCAGATGAATATTTAAATAGAGGGTTGAAAGACCTTGAAACACCTCTGGAAACATCTAGATGGGTATCAATAACGATCTAGAGCATTTTTAAGCTAGATTTGAAGATGGTCCAAAAATACCCTTTTTGGAGCGCATACTATAGCCTTACCATTTGACCACCAGGGGGCACCGATGAATGTTGAAGTAAAGGCTCAAAACACCCTGAAACACCTTGAAACACCTCTGGAAACATCTAGATGGGTATCAATAATGATCTAGCACACTTTTTACTCAGATTTCAACATGGTCCAAAATTACTCTTTTTGGAGCACATACTAGAGCCTTACCATTTGACCACCAGGGGGCGCAGACGAATGTTGAAATAAAGGTTCAAAACGCCTTTAAATACCTGTGGAAACATCTAGATGGGCATCAATAATGATCTAGAACACTTTTTACCAAGATTTGAACATGGTCCAAAATTACCCTTTTTGGAGCACATACTATAGCCTTACCATTTGACCACCAGGGGGCGCAGACGAATGTTGAAATAAAGTTTCACAACGCCTTTAAATGCATGTGGAAACATCTAGATGGGCATCAGTAATGATCTAGAAAATTTGTTACCCAGATTTGAACATGGTCCAAAATGACCCTTTTTGTAAAACATACTATAGCCTCACAATCTGAAGAAATGGGGGCACCAATGAATGTTGAAATAAAGTCTCAAAACGCCTTGAAACACCTTGAAACACCTTGAAACACCTCTGGAAAAATCTAGATGGGTATCAATAACGATCTAGAGTATTTTAAAACTAGATTTGAACATGGTCCAAAATTACTCTTTTTGGAGCACATACTATAGCCTTACCATTTGAACACCAGGGGGCACCAATGAATGTTGAAATAAAAGCTCAAAACACCTTGAAACACCTCTGGAAACATCTAGATGGGTATCAATAACAATCTGGAGCATTTTTCAACTAGATTTGAACATGGTCCAAAATTACTGTATTTGGAGCACATACTACAGCCTTACCATTTGAACACCAGGGGGCGAAGATGAATATTTAAATAGAGGGTTGAAACACCTTGAAACACCTCTGGAAACATCTAGATGGGTATCAATAATGATCTAGAGCATTTTTAAGCTAGATTTGAAGATGTTCCCAAAATACCTTTTTTGGAGCACTTACTATAGCCTTACCATTTGACCACCAGAGGGCGCAGACGAATGTTGAAATAAAGGCTCAAAACACCTTGAAAAACCTCTGGAAACATCTAGATGGGCATCAATAATGATGTAGAACACTTTTTCCCCAGATTTGAACATGGTCCAAAATTACTCTTTTTGGAGCACATACTATAGCCTTACCATTTGACCACCAGGGGGCACCGATGAATGTTGAAATAAAGGCTCAAAACACCTTGAAACACCTTGAAACACCTCTGGAAACACCTAGATGGGTATCAGTAATGATCTAGAAAATTTTTTTACCCAGATTTGAACATGGTCCAAAATTACCCATTTTGGAGCGCATACTATAGCCTCACCATTTGACCACCAGGGGGCACCGATGAATATTTAATTAAAGGCTTGAAACATCTTCAAACACCTCTTGAAACATCTAGATGGGTATCAATAATGATCTAGAGCATTTTTAAGCTAGATTTGAAGATCCATCTGACCATCTGAAGAAATGGGGGCACCGATGAATGTTGAAATAAAGTCTCAAAACGCCTTTAAACACCTTGAAACACCTCTGGAAAAATCTAGATGGGTATCAATAACGATCTAGAGTATTTTAAAACTAGATTTGAACATGGTCCAAAATTACTCTTTTTGGAGCACATACTATAGCCTTACCATTTGAACACCAGGGGGCACCGATGAATGTTGAAATAAAAGCTCAAAACACCTTGAAACACCTCTGGAAACATTTAGATGGGTATCAATAACAATCTGGAGCATTTTTCAACTAGATTTGAACATGGTCCAAAATTACTCTATTTGGAGCACATACTACAGCCTTACCATTTGAACACCAGGGGGCGAAGATGAATATTTAAATAGAGGGTTGAAACACCTTGAAACACCTCTGGAAACATCTAGATGGGTATCAATAATGATCTAGAGCATTTTTAAGCTAGATTTGAAGATGTTCCCAAAATACCTTTTTTGGAGCACTTACTATAGCCTTACCATTTGACCACCAGAGGGCGCAGACGAATGTTGAAATAAAGGCTCAAAACACCTTGAAAAACCTCTGGAAACATCTAGATGGGCATCAATAATGATGTAGAACACTTTTTCCCCAGATTTGAACATGGTCCAAAATTACTCTTTTTGGAGCTCATACTATAGCCTTACCATTTGACCACCAGGGGGCGCAGAGGAATGTTGAAATAAAGTTTCAAAACGCCTTTAAATACCTGTGGAAACATCTAGATGGGCATCAATAATGATCTAGAACACTTTTTACCAAGATTTGAACATGGTCCAAAATTACCCTTTTTGGAGCACATACTATAGCCTTACCATTTGAACACCGGGGGTGAAGATGAATATTTAAATAGAGGGTTGAAAGACCTTGAAACACCTCTGGAAACATCTAGATGGGTATCAATAATGATCTAGAGCATTTTTAAGCTAGATTTGAAGATGGTCCAAAAATACCCTTTTTGGAGCACTTACTATAGCCTTACCATTTGACCACCAGGGGGCGCAGACGAATGTTGAAATAAAGGCTCAAAACACCTTGAAACACCTGGAAACATCTAGATGAGCATCAATAATGATCTAGAACACTTTTTGCCCAGATTAGAACATGGTCCAAAATTACTCTTTTTGGAGCACATACTATAGCCTTACCATTTGACCACCAGGGGGCGCAGACGAATGTTGAAATAAAGTTTCAAAACGCCTTTAAATGCCTGTGGAAACATCTAGATGGGCATCAGTAATGATCTAGAAAATTTGTTACCTAGATTTGAACATGGTCCAAAATGACCCTTTTTGTAAAACATACTATAGCCTCACAATCTGAAGAAATGGGGGCACCGATGAATGTTGAAATAAAGTCTCAAAATGCCTTGAAACACCTTGAAACACCTCTGGAAAAATCTAGATGGGTATCAATAACGATCTAGAGTATTTTAAAACTAGATTTGAACATGGTCCAAAATTACTCTTTTTGGAGCACATACTATAGCCTTACCATTTGAACACCAGGGGGCACCAATGAATGTTGAAATAAAAGCTCAAAACACCTTGAAACACCTCTGGAAACATCTAGATGGGTATGAATAACAATCTGGAGCATTTTTCAACTAGATTTGAACATGGTCCAAAATTACCCTTTTTGGAGCACATACTATAGCCTTACCATTTGAACACCAGGGGGCGAAGATGAATATTTAAACAGAGGGTTGAAAGACCTTGAAACACCTCTGGAAACATCTAGATGGGTATCAATAATGATCTAGAGCATTTTTAAGCTAGATTTGAAGATGGTCCCAAAATACCCTTTTTGGAGCACTTACTATAGCCTTACCATTTGACCACCAGAGGGCGCAGACGAATGTTGAAATAAAGGCTCAAAACACCTTGAAAAACCTCTGGAAACATCTAGATGGGCATCAATAATGATGTAGAACACTTTTTCCCCAGATTTGAACATGGTCCAAAATTACTGTTTTTGGAGCACATACTATAGCCTTACCATTTGACCACCAGGGGGCACCGATGAATGTTGAAATAAAGGCTCAAAACACCTTGAAACACCTTGAAACACTTCTGGAAACACCTAGATGGGTATCAATAATGATCTAGAAATTTTTTTTACCCAGATTTGAACATGGTCCAAAATTATCCATTTTTGAGCGCATACTATAGCCTCACCATTTGACCACCAGGGGGCACCGATGAATATTTAATTAAAGGCTTGAAACACCTTGAAATACCTATAGAAACATCTAGATGGGTATCAATAATGATCTAGAGCATTTTTAAGCTAGATTTGAAGATGGTCCAAAAATACCCTTTTTGGAGCACATACTATAGCCTTACCATTTGACCACCAGGGGGCGCAGACGAATGTTGAAATAAAGGCTCAAAACACCTTGAAACACCTCTGGAAACATCTAGATGGGTATCAATAATGATCTAGAGCATTTTTCAAGTAGATTTGAACATGGTCCAAAATTACCCGTTTTGGAGCGCATCGTATAGCCTTACCATTTGAACACCAGGGGGCGCAGATGAATATTTAAATAGAGGGTTGAAAGACCTTGACATACCTCTGGAAACATCTAGATGGGTATCAATAACGATCTAGAGCATTTTTAAGCTAGATTTGAAGATGGTCCAAAAATACCCTTTTTGGAGCACATACTATAGCCTTACCATTTGACCACCAGGGGGCACCGATGAATGTTGAAATAAAGGCTCAAAACACCCTGAAACACCTTGAAACACCTCTTGAAACATCTAGATGGGTATCAATAATGATCTAGAACACTTTTTACTCAGATTTGAACATGGTCCAAAATTACTCTTTTTGGAGCACATATTATAGCCTTAACATTTGACCACCAGGGAGCGCAGACGAATGTTGAAATAAAGTTTCAAAACGCCTTTAAATACCTGTGGAAACATCTAGATGGGCATCAATAATGATCTAGAACACTTTTTACCAAGATTTGAACATGGTCCAAAATTACTCTTTTTGGAGCACATATTATAGCCTTACCATTTGACCACCAGGGGGCACCGATGAATGTTGAAATAAAGGCTCAAAACACCTTGAAACACCTTGAAACACCTCTGGAAACATCTAGATGGGTATCAATAACCATCTGGAGCATTTTTAAACTAGATTTGAACGTGGTCCAAAATTACCCTTTTTGGAGCACATACTATAGCCTTACCTTTTGAACACCAGGGGGGCGCAGATGAATATTTAAATAAAGGCTAAAAACACCTTCAAACACCGTTGAAACACCTCTTGAAACATCTAGATGGGCATCAATAATGATCTAGAACCCTTTTTACCCAGATTTGAACATGGTCCAAAATTACCCTTTTTGGAGCACATACTATAGCCTTACCATTTGACCACCAGGGGGCACCAATGAATGTTGAAATAAAGTCTCAAAACACCTTGAAACACCTGTGGAAACATCTAGATGGGTATCAATAACGATCTAGAGCATTTTTCAACTAGATTTGAACATGGTCCAAAATTACCCTTTTTGGAGTACATACTGTAGCCTTACCATTTGAACACCAGGGGGTGCAGATGAAGATTTAAATAAAGGCTCGAAACACCTTGAAACTCTTCAGGAAACATGTAAATGGGTGTCCAAAATGATCTAGAGCATGTTTTTACCAAATTTGAAGATGGTCCAAAATTACCAGTTTTCTAGCACATACTATAGCCTTACCATTTGAACACCAGGGAGCACCGATGAATGTTGAAATAAAGGCTCAAAACACCTTGAAACACCTCTGGAAACACCTAGATGGGTATCAATAATGATCTAGAAAATTTTTTACCCAGATTTGAACATGGTCCAAAATTATCCATTTTGGAGCGCATACTATAGCCTCACCATTTGACCACCAGGGGGCACCGATGAATATTTAAATACAGGCTTGAAAAAACTTGAAACACCTCTGGAAACATCTAGATGGGTATCAAAAATGATCTAGAACACTTTTGACCCAAATTTGAAGACAGTCCAAAAATACTTCTTTTGGAGCACATACTATATAGCCTTACCATTTGACCACCAGGGGGCGCAGACAAATGTTGAAATAAAGGCTCAAAACACCTTGAAACACCTCTGGAAACATCTAGATGGGCATCAATAACGATCTAGAGCATTTTTAAACTAGATTTGAACATGGTCCAAAATTTCCCTTTTTGATGAACATACTACCATTTGAACACCAGGGGGCGCAGATGAATATTTAAATAAAGGCTCAAAACACCTTGAAATACCCTTAAAACACCTCTTGAAACATCTCGATTGGCATCAATAATGATCTAGAGCACTTTTTACCCAGATTTGAACATGGTCCAAAATTACCCTTTTTGGAGTACATACTATAGCCTTACCATTTGAACACCAGGGGGCACCGTTGAATGTTGAAATAAATGCTCAAAACACCTTGAAACACCTTGAAACACCTCTGGAAACATTTGGATGAGTATCAATAACGATCTGGAGCATTTTTAAACTAGATTTTAACATGGTCCAACATTACCCTTTTTGGAGCACGTACTACCATTATCTTACCATTTGACCACCAGGGGGCGCAGACGAATGTGTAAATAAAGGCTCTAAACACCTTGAAAAACCTCTGGAAACATCTAGAAGGGAATCAATAACGATCTGGAGCATTTTTAAACTAGATTTTAACATGGTCCAACATTACCCTTTTTGGAGCACGTACTACCATTACCTTACCATTTGAACACCAGCTTGAAATTCTTCAGGAAACATGTAGATGTGTGTCCAAAATCATCTAGAGCACTTTTTAACCAGATTTGAACATGGTCCAGACTTACCCTTTTAGGAGCACATACTATAGCCCAGGGTTTTTCAACCTTGGGGTCGGGACCCCACATGGGGTCGCCTGGAATTCAAATCGAGTTTCCTGAAATTTCTAATTATTGATAAAAAATAAATAAATAAAAAAACAACTTACTAATAAAAAATATATGGTGAGTTGACAGAGACAATCCCAGTCCATAAAAGACAAACTGTGAGTCTGAAACTGAAGCACTGTGGTTCTGTTTATGTGTCAAATGTTCATTGTGGTCAGTTTCAGATGCTGCAGCTCTTTCATAATTCATAGTTTGAGTTCTTGTTTGTTCAGTATTAATTGTCAGTCTATTAAATCCAAGCTGGACTGACTGTACATATCCTGACCAAGGAAAATAAATTCTCACTTTGTGCAGTAATCTACACCTGGTTTTTCTGTCTCCCTCCATAATAATATACATTATAAAGGTTAAATGGCATCTAAAATTAGTGTTTATTTGCAACAGAGTATAGCAAACTATTACATGATGTAAAACAAATTAATTTTAGTAAAAAAAAAAGTCTATGTTTTGAATGTCTGGGGTTGCCAGAAATTTATGATGTTAAAATGGGATCACAAGCCAAAAAAAGGTTGGGAACCACTGCTGTAGCCTTACCATTGGAACACCAGGGGCTGCCAATGAATCTTTAAATAAAGTCTCAAATCACCTTGAAACTCTTCAGGAAACATGTAGATGGGTGTCCCAAATTATCTAGGGCACTTTTTAACCAGATTTGAACATGGTCCATATTTACCCTTTAAGGAACACATACTATAGCCTTACCATTTGAACACCAAGGGGTGCCGATGAATGTTTAAATAAAGTCTCAAAACACCTTGAAACTCTTCAGGAAACATGCAGATGGGCATTGATAATGATCTAGAGCACCCGGTCACCCGGTCATGTAAGTGTCATTTAAAAGTCTTGACCGTCTTACTACTTAATCATGCTTTTGTTGTTCAGACGGTGATGAGGCTGACAAGGTCGTGCATCCAGCTGCAGTCGACACTGAACAGACAGAGCATCATCCACAAACAACAGCAACAGGACATGCAGGACACCATGGAGACTCTCAGGTATTTACTCCGATATTTTATTCAATAAACAAGGAGGACGATAGACACCGCAGATACTGGAAATGAAAGCAAACGGATTCATTTAAAGGAGTAAAAAAGACAACGACAGATGGAATAAATACCTTTTAATGAAGAGTAATGAGGAATAAATAAAACAGTGATGGCGCTCCGGGGCTTAAAGAAGAAGCAGAGACAGAGATGCTGGTTAGCTGTGAAATACTTAATGAAAATGAGTAATCAAAGTATTTTCAGGTATCAGCTTCCATATATGTCAGTTACTTGATAAAAAAAAAAAAAAAGAAAAAAACAGGCATTTGTCAGCATCTGAAAGACAAAAGTTTCATGGTTAATCATGAAAACCATCCACTCATTAATAAAAATAATTACTGGATGCAGTGCTGCTGTTCTTTTTGGTCAACATTTAAGAGAGTGAAATGTTTAGTGAAGTGACGTCTTCACTGAAGCTTCATGGTTTCAAACCCTGACCATAGAATCAGTGCTTCAAAGCCTTCCTTATTTTCCCAGAACTCTATCCTCAATAACACGATACAAACATTCATCAATCTGTAAATAGAACATGATATGCACTCTGAGTGTTTGTGTGCGTGTGCATCAAAGAATTTTCAAATCAAACACACTTTAAAGCCAAGGGTGATAGAAGCTTCAGAACCAAAGGTATTTTCTGTAAATGTAAAGTAGTTTCTTCAACACTGCTCATTGAGGTGTGTGTGTGTGTGTGTGTCTGTTTAAAGGGCTCATATTTCTCTAAACCCACTTTTATTAGTCTGTGGTTCATTTATTTGTGTATTTGGACCCTAATAGTTCATACAGTTTGAATTTGAACCCTCCAGCTGCTGCAAAACTATCTTTATATTCATTTGGGCAAAAATCCAGTGGATTTCTACAACCTGTTTGAATTCCTTCTCAATTTGTTACGTTTTATAACTAGTTATGTCATGACATTTGCACATATAAGGTCAAGACTTCTGATGAACATTTTCTCCAAGTACATCATAATTGTTTATCAGCAGCAGCGGTTGGAGTAAAAACTGAAAATACATCCAAACTTCAAGCCGATTACCTAAAATGTTCAGTTGCTGGTTGTATTAATGAACACAAGTGGCTGAACGGGACAGAGAAGCACCGTCAACAACCTGGAGGGGGCGGAGCCTGAAGTGGCTCATGTGCATTTAAAGGGTCAGCGCTCCAAACCACCTTTCTAGTGTCATTACTCAGAAATAGGGTTGAAGATGGACCTGTGGAGTTGAATGAATGAAGAATTCAGACCCAAGCAGAGCATTTACAGTTTATGGAGACCACAGGGAAATGTTTGAAAATGAAGAATTCCATTTAAAAAAGACAAATATCACTCCTTGTCCAACTACTAGCCTGTGTTACTTGACAGCAGCCTTTCATTTCACCATCAGAGGTCACTGTAACACATTAAGATGGAATCAATCCAAACAAAAACTTCATTTAACCTGGAACACTTCTTGGAAAATTTTCCTAAATTCCTATTTTTGGAGCACATACTATAACCCAGGGGTAGGCAACCTGTGGCTCCAGGGCTACATGGCTCTTGGGCCCTTTTCCTGTGGCTCAGTGTGGCTTTGTAAAAAAAACAATATGGAAATGAATAACACTTAAAAATATTTATTTATTTATTTATTTATTTTTACATATTTTATGATTATTGTCATGACCACAAATGATGTAAAAATGTAGACTACACTCCAAGTGAATTAAAAAATAGTAGTAGTATTAGTGAAAGTAGACAGCTTTTTAATTTTGTGACACTGAAGGTATTCATCTGTATTCTTCACTGCAAAGAAAGCCTTCACGTACCAGGTGATTTCTACTGCAAAACGAAAATAATGACAAATATCACTGTTTTCTTTAGTTCTGTAAATTCTTTGTAGTTCTGTAAATGCACTGAAACTTTGATTTATTCTCCACATATTCTGCACAAACTAATCCTAAAGAACTTCTTAAACAGTCACCACTCGGAGGAAAAGTATAAGGGCATCTTTTGGCTGGAGACGGTTTACTTTTTCTATTACTGTCCTAAAATGGCTCTTTAGATTGCAAAGGTTGCCGACCCATGCTATAACCCAATATAAAAGATTTTCATATTATTCACATCATTTTTTCAACAGCCGCTCGAGACGAGGCAGTGGTATTAGATGACCTGATTAGACCGTGTACCAGTCAGGTGATTCATTCAGATGATGAAGCAGTTGCTGCTTCATACGTCATATATTGTGATTTTGTCACAGCGATGCTACGGTCAGGGTTTGAAGCATGTATCGCACTGTCATCACAATGAGTAACTACAGATGCCTGTTGTAAATTTTTGTCAGTATCAGTGGGAGCAGTCAGTGAATTACAGAATGTTTGTTCATAAAAGAATAAATTCTATATTAGGGGGCATCCGGAGCTGAACCAGAGACCGCTTGATCTGCAGTCAAATGCTCTACCACTGAGTTATACCCCCAGGATGAGCTGAGCCATGTGCTCTTTTCTTTCAGAGGAGACCTGGACTCAGTATTTGCAGAGTACGGAAAAACAACAGCCAAGCTCAAACAACTGGAGGCGGAGCTAAAGAAGCCGAAGATTAGGAGGAGCCAAGAGGTGGATGATGTGAAGAAAGAAATCAGTACCCACATACGCAGTCTCAAGGTAAAAAAAACAAAGAAACAAAAGCTAGTTTTGTGTGTAATACCACTGATGGCCACTGGGTGCTGGTTGTAAAACGTCCCAGTTCATGTGCACTCACACTTATCAGCCGTAATATTAGGATCACCAACAGGTTAAATGGTATTAATGTTGAGTATGTTATTCCAGTGGGACCTGTCAGTGGGTGCATATATTAGGCATAAAGTGAACATGTAGACCTCAAAGTTTGTTAGAAACAAAAAAAAAAAGGGCAAGAGTATGGATTTGAGCATCTCTGACCTGATTATTATTATTATTAACTCTGACCAGGGACAAACTGGGATGAAATCAGTGGGTCAGAGCATCTCCAGATGTTGTTGTTTATTCCTGATATAAAGTTGGTTGAATCCTTCCTGTTGATGGAGCTTTGCTTGGTTTTATTCCACTTCTATTCAGTCTCATTTCTGCCTTTTTTTTTTTTTTTAATTTTTCCTTTTATAATTCACTCTTCTTCTCCGAAACTACAATTCCGATTGACTTCAAACTTGGTATACAGCTTCTTTATGATGATGCCAACAAAAGTTAGTGAAATTATTTGGTTCTGGATTTGGTGCGACTTTGAAAAATTTCCCCATTATAACAGATAGGAAGTGGATTGATGCAATAACTCAGTAAATATAAATGATATCAAGTGTAAATTTCTCCAGTCCAGCCCTGATGGGGAGATGACCAAAACATAATGTCCACATGCTGATCAGGATCTTCAGGATCCGGGGACTTATGGAAAATTTAACATGGGCTCTAATGGGGAAAAAATTTCAGTCGTCTTCTTCTTCCAAACTCCAGTTCTGATTGACTTCAAACTTGGTATACAGCTTCTGTATGATGATGTCAGCACAAGGTATTGAAATTATTTGGATCTGGATCTGATTCTGGATTTGGTGCAACTTTGAAAAATGTTCCCATTATAACAGATAGGAAGTGGAATGATCCAATAAATCAGTAAGTTTCAATGATATCAAGTTGGAATTTGAATTTTTTACAGATCTGATTGGAATATGACCAAAACATGGGCCATTTCTGTAATAGAATAAATACACAGAACTGGGTGAGAATAAATGGCATCTAGATACATTTCCCAAAGCTTTTAATTTGGCCGGTAAGCTACAGGGCCATTGGTCCTATTTTTTTTTTTTTCCAGTGGCTCTAATCCTCATCTGTAGATAGATATAGTTGACCAGTCAAGCTCAAGTTTGGTTATATTGATCATGTTTTGTACATTGTGTGGTTTATTTGCTTTATTATATAACAGAGGACTGGGGGGATTTTTGGGGTATACCCTTGATGTCGGCCCCCAACAGCGTAAGCCTCATTATTAAAGTTCTATATGAAGTTTGTCTTATTCACAGGTGGAAGACTCCAGGAATACATCCACGATCCTGCAGACGCTGTTTAACTATCTGGACGATGCAGAAACAGACTCCAAACTCCTGGATGATACTGAGAAGACAAACCAAGGACGTCTGAGGACCAGCGGGTCTCCACGAACCAGGTACTGGGTCCTTCATGTCTTTGCTGTTTCACAACAGTGGATCAAGTTTTTAGGTTCTTTACTTTAAGCAGCAGGAGCTGAAATCAGAGGAAAAAATGCTAGAATTTACAAATGCACCCCTTCTCTCCTGAGCTGTCTCCTCTCTGTCCAAAATTAAAAGACTAAATATAAATGGGTGCTTCTATGAAACTGGGTTTATTTTGGTATCTGTCACTTTTCCAGCTTTTTCGACCCAATAATAAAAGAGAAATATAAACATATTTCCCCCCAGGATGGACCTAATGATGACCTCAGATAAATGCAAAAAAATTATACACTTCCTCTGAGCCATCCCATAATTAATGAATTTTTAATAAAATACTGGGGCCAAAAGTAAGACCCAAATATGGACATTAAATCTCCCTAGGTGTCAGTGCATTAGATCTGAAAACATGTCTGTAAATGGTCTTATATAGACTATAAATAAAGACACTGTGCTAAATTTGACAATCCCAGTAGTGTTTTGCTGTAAACATAAAAATTTTACCAAGTGTATTTTTCTCATTTCTCGTCCAAATATCTCATCACGCTTAAAATAAGACAGAATCACCTAAAGAGTAACTTTTCAGTGAGATATAAGAACAGATTTTTTAGACGATAGATCTCAAGAAATCTTACCAAGATCCTTTTCACTTGTTCCATTGGCAGATTTTTTTGCTTGAATTAAGCAAAAAAAAAATTCTTGAATTAAGCAAAAAAAAATCTAATGGAAGAAGTGAAAATTATTTTGGTAAGATTTCTTGAAATAAGATTTTCCAAATCTATTGTCTAAAAATCAGTTCTTATATCTCACTGAAAAGTTACTTTTTAAGTGAGTGTCTTATTTTAAGTGTGATGAGATATTTGGACTAGAAATGAGAAAAATGTACTTGGTAAAATTCAGATTTTTGCAGCGTTCTAATCCAGACATGGGTTTTTCATGAATCTCAGTCTCATTCCAGGTTTTGTATGTAACCCATCGTGTCCACTCGCATTATGTGCGGAACCTGCCCATTTAAACAAATAAATTGCGAGTGATTTTGCAACAGCAGTCATTTTTGTGAAACACTCTGCCTTGAATATTTACTTCAATTCCCCAAATTTACCTGTGGGAGAATAAAATAAAAAGATATTCATAAAAATAGTAGCGCGTAATTTTCGTGTCCTTTTTAAAGGCAGGTTTTTGTATGCAAATAAAAAATGTACTTTAAATTTGTAACCCTTGATATGTGTTCAGAGAAAATGGGAAAGAGAACTGGCCACAGAATTTTCTGAAGATGTATGGCAATCTATACTTCACAACACTCATTCATCCTCAATCTGTTTAAGACATAGAGTAATTCAATTCAAAGTGGTTCACAGACTGCATTGGTCGAAAGTGAAGTTGACAAAAATTAAATCGGACTTGAATCCTCTTGTGATCGTTGTGAAGCTGAAAAGGCCACACTGTCTCATATGTTCTGGTTTTGTTCAAAACTGATAAACTTTTGGCAGTCTATATTTAAATTTCTTTCTGATGTCACAGGGTCTCATATTGAACCTGAGGCAACAATTGCAGTATTTGGCATTACATCACATTCTTTTCATTTTAACCAAAAATCTAAAAATCTAATTGCCTTCACCACTCTTCTAGCTCGTAGACTAATACTACTAAAATGGAAAAATAAACACCTTCCAACATTCAAATCTTGGTTTCTAGATCTTTTACATCATTTAACATTGGAAAAAATCAGATATTCTGTAAGAGGATGTGCCAATAAGTTTTTCAGTACCTGGCAACCTGTTCTGAATCACATAAAAAAGGTAGATCCCTCACTTATTCCACAATAGTCTTATTAAGTCTGTGACTAATATCTGTATTCCTTATTTATTTATTATTTTTACTGTCAATTATCCTTTTTTTTTTTCTTTTTTTGGTGCAACAGGGTGGCAATGTTCGTGGGTTTGGGTTTAAAAACAAAAAAAAGAACAATGACTGTATTACATTTTTTCTGTGACTTGATATGCCATAAAAAACACTTTGAACCAAAACAAAAAATTGTTTTATCTGAGAAATAGTTTCTCTTTTATCTCAGTAAAAAGTGCTTCCAAACTTGCTTCTTAACATTAGTCTAAATCTGGTTTGAATGTTTAGCCCCATCCGTCTTGTTTTTAGGACCAGTTTCACTGAAGCACCCAAAGATGGATGACTCTGATGTTTCATGTTCTGATGGAAAAGCAAATGTTTGTAGTTTATTGAATCTCTATTGACACGATAATGTGATTGAATGAATAAGATCTGTTTGTCTGATCGGTTTTCTCAGGAAACTCTTGGTGCAGACGTCGTCCTCTTCAGCTCCGTGACTCAGATGAGCACAAGACGATCCTTAAACTGCGTGAACACCACCACTGAATGCAGCCGATTGTCACAAAACTGAATGAAATCAACATTATAACTACACAGCTCTGTCTGCGTAAGTCGTTTTCACTTCATCTATTGGGTTTGGGTTTCACTCTTTTTGTATCAGCAGTGTAAAAATAAGAAACCCCTCACATGTGAAATCTAATAATTGTACATTTTTTGTTAATTTAATACAGATAAGAAACAGGATGTGACGTTTAGTAAATCTCTTTGTCAGTCTGTAAACTCAACCATCCAGCAGCTAATTCTACTTATGGAGTGAAAATAACCAATACTTCGGACACATTAATTCTCTTTATTGGAGCCAATTGTGTAGTTTCTAAAAACAGTTTAATTGCTCTAAACCAGGGATGTCCAAACTCATACTAGTCCTGGTTCCACGTTCAGCCCAACATGATCTGAAGTGGACAGGACCAGTAAAATAACAGTAAATTAAGTCGAATTACGTTACGAAAATGTTTACATCTACAAACTATCCTTTTAACAAATGTGAATAATATGAACCAGACATTTATTAAGAAAAATAAGAGGAATTTTAACCATATGATGCCTCAGTTTATCATTCACACATGTGCATTATTTACATGAATATTGTTAAAATTCCCCTTATTTTTCTTAAGACACAAATAATGACAAGTCTAAAATTTTAACACTATTATGCCTTTGTAGATCCACTGTGACCTGTAATGCAGATGTATGAATATGAAGGATAAGTTAAGGTATAATATTGTTAAAACTGTGCTTTTTTTCTAGGAAGGTTTGTAAATGTTAATATTTTCATTATGCAATTTTACTTTTCACATTAAACCAAGGAGAAAACTTGTCCTTATTTACAGATTATTATGGTAGTATTTTACTGATCCAACCCACTTGAGATCACATTGGTCTGTATGTGGAACCTGAACTAAAATGATTTTGACGCCTCTGATTGTTAATATTTTCAGTGTATGAAATGCAAAAATTAAATTCAACCCGTGGGCCGGATCAGACTCTTTGGGGGGCGGCTTTGTAGCACCGCATTACGAAATAATGGTGTAATACGTAATAATTATTCACCCCATTATGTGATAACGTGCCACATTTTGTAATAATTTATTTCATATTGTAACAGTTATGACAAAATGTGGGTGTAGCACTTAAAAAAAAAAAAAAAAAAGCAATAATTTGGTGCATTATGTATAAACCAGGGAAAAAGCAGTGAAATTAGTGCCTTATTTGGAAAAACCATCACACCAGCAGAAAAACATTAAGCACTCCAGCTTAATTAAAGTTCTGTTTATGAAACTAGTCGAATGTTTCATTGAAAATACAGTATTCCAAATTTTTTTGTTAATAGGTAGTTTGATGCTCATTAACTTTCATCTCCTGTTGTTGCATTAACACAAATGGAGCGTCTGAAGATGTTTTTTTTTTTCTGTTCTACTGTTTTTTTTTATGTATTGTATCATGTGTAATATTTCCGTGACATAATTCAGATTGCAATTGGGTATGTTTTCCAAAATTTCAGTGCACCGGTAAGTTTCTTATCAGTAATACTTAATTAATGCAGCTTTTGTCTCTAGTTTGCAAACACATTCTCCATTATAATGAATACAATTACATTTGATTTAGCTTTGACCAATGAAACATCCGACTTTTTTTTTTTTTTAATGAATTCTATTTAAGCTGGAATGCTTAATGTTGTTCTGCTGGTATGATGGTTTTTCCAATTAAGGCATCAATTTAAATGGTTTATTACATAATGCACAAATTTATTACATTTTTTTTTAAGTGCTACACCCACATTTTGTAATAAAAGTTGCAAAATGTAATATGCTGTTACAAAATGTGGAAAAGTTTATTACAAAACGCGGTGTAATTACATGAGGTGAAAAATTATTACATATTACACTGTTATTACATAATGCGGCGCTACAGCCTTCCCTACTGGTCTTACATTTCCCCAAGTGACTGAATTCAATAACACAGAGCCCAAATGAACAGAAAAAAATGGATTTTATTAATGCGGGTCAGACAGTTCCTTTAAAGCGAACCGAGCTGGAGTCCGACGGTTTCAGTACACGACAAACATGACACGTCTGATCGGAACTCGCCGCCTCCTTCTGCATCAGCTCAAATTGAACAGGGGGGAATTAAGAAATCGGCGACTGTTTCTCTGTGCGACAACAACCGTCGGTTTAAAAAAAAAAACAACAGCGCCCTTGTGCTCTGGATAACGCTCAAAAAACAAACACGCACGTCTCTGAAATAGTGTTTAAAACATCAGTTGTTGTGTTAGTGCACATAAAACCACAGGGCTCTCGCTCTCTAACTTGGCCACATCGAACATGACACCGGTAGCAACGCAGCCGCGACTGCGACCGACAACAAGTACACAACAGTGAAGAAGGAATGTTCTGCGAAATGAACAAAAAAACAAACATAAAAACAGCTTGTTGCATCATATTCAGCCAGGCAGTCTACCGCCGTCTCCTGTTTCCATGAAGACGACGACATCATCATCAGTCAGACGGTTTCAGTCAACAACAGAAAAGGCAGAGACGTGAAGAAGAAACTATCTCGACTTCAACCGCCTGAACACACACACACACCGAAAAGTACAGGTAGGCTTCGTCCGAGTCCAAAGGCTGATGTGGGCGTCGCCCGGTCCACGTTGGCACCTCGTCTAACAAAATTAAACAACAAGTTTATGGCTGAAATTCTGCGCGAAAAAAACCCATCCCCTTAGGTCAGAGGTGTCAAACATGCGGCCCAGGGGCCAAATCTGGCCCGCTAAAGGGTCCAGTCCGGCCCTGGGGATGAATTTGTGAAATGCAAAAATTCCACTAAAATATGAACAATCCTTTTAGTTCAGGTTCCACATTCAGACCAATTCAATCTCAAGTGGGCAGAACCAGTAAAACACGATCATAATAACAACTCCAAATGTTTCTCTTTGTAAATGTAAATATTTTCATGTATTTACACTAAAACAAAGTATAATTGCACAAAAAATGTGAATAACCTGAAATGTCTTAAGAGAAGTAAGTACAATTTTAATAATATTCTGCCTGTTACTAAATGTTTTGTGTGTTTGCAGATCCACTGTGATCTGTAAGTTATAATGAACATGTGGACATGATAAACTGAGGCACAATATTGTTAAAATTACACTTATTTTTTCAGTTTGTTCATGTTATTCACATCTTTTGAAAGGATAGTTTGTAGATGTAAACCTTTTCGTAATGTAAATTAACTTTTTTCGCTCTAAAACAGAAAAGTTCGGAGTTGACATTATTTCTATATTATTCTGTTATTATTTTACTGGTTCGGCCCACTGCAGATCAAATTTAGCTGAATGTGGAACTGAACTAAAATGAGTTTGACAGCCCTGCCTTAGGTCCACAAACAACTGCATCTGTTAGCATCAAGAATAAGCGCTGGAAGTTTGTCTTTAAGTATAAAACGACTGATGATCTTTTATACTTTTATGGCCCGGTAAAAACTAAACAAGAACAAAAAAAAGACGACAAATGGCAAATGAGGTGTTGGCAGCGTTTATATTATTACTATTATTGTAGAATATCGCAGCTTATTACATTGATTTGAGTTGTTTCTAAGGATTGACTCCGTGGCACGTAAAAGTTAAGTCTAAACTGTTCTGTAAATAGAGCTGAGCGATAAAAGAAGAATGAATTCTACAAGAGAATTTAATATTATGAGAAATATCCTTGTGATCATTTTCCGTTTATTTTGTCTTTTAGGTGTATTTTATTTAGATTAATGAAAGTGAGTCAGAATAAACAAAAAAACAAGAGCAAATTCGCACTAAATTCTAATAGAAACTGGACATGTTTTAATCGTGCTGGGCCTTTTACATTATTTTCATCTTATTCTGTTTTTTAGCTGTTTTAGTCGTTTTCATTTTTTTTGCATCTTTTCCGCCAATTTCATGTTTTTTTTTTTTACATCCGTCTCATGTTCTTACCACAAAGAACTGTCTGATTTCTTTCGCTCGGGAGCAAAATGTGCCTTTAAAACGTTAAATAATTCCATTTATTGCAATAAGTATCGATATCGACCGACTGGAAAATTACGATCACGGTATAATTTTTTTTTCGTCTTATCGCTCAGCCCTAACTGTAAAAAGATAAACTCGCAGTATTCCAGTGCTGAAAACATAAATGTAAATGAACAGTTAAAGGTAAATGGATGGAAAAAAAAAAGACAAGCGATTCGCTGTGATTAAAGCTAACAAATATTTTATAAATTAAAAATGTTAGAAGTGAGCTTCTATTTACAGGCACGGATCAATAAATGCGGGCGTCATCAGCGTTTGGACTCGACGCCTCGATCACACTGTGCTTACGTCAACACGGAGAGGGACAACGCTCAAATCCCTAACAGTAGAAAAAAAATTTAACAAAGACCTATTCCTTTGTTTTTTTTCTTCTTCTTTTAAAGAACTGTACAAGATTAAAAAACTCAATAATTAGTTATACATATTTATATGACAACATTGTTATATTAATATAAAGAAATACAACTTTTGTCTCGCTCTCGTTAAAGACTCTAGATGCAGTATTCGTTTTCGGATCGCCGTGGCTCTGCTGCGCTTACGTAATGTACGCCCCTACACTTGAAGCAAAATCAGAATACGTAAAGTGACGCTGTTTTTTAATCATTATTAAAAGAAAAGGAGGTTGAATTCTCCACTGCACTATATGGACTAAAGTATGTGGACACGTTGAATTCAGGTGTTTCTTTTCTAACGGGTCTGGGATACAGAACAATAATGACTAATGTCAGAATACAGTTTTATATTGGGATAAACACCATTGCATTGGTTAGTTTTTAAACTGTTATCTTTGCCTCCAAAATGCCTCAGAGATGGTTTTTACATAATTTCTACCATCTACTTTCTTCACATCTCACTGAGGAAGAAAAATCTCCCATTAAACTTCAAGTAACTGTTGATATTTATAAACTATGTGGACAAAAATCAATATTTCCTTCAAGTTTAATGGGATATTTTTCTTCCTCAGTGAGATGTGAAGAAAGTAGATGATTAGTTGAGATAGAAAGTGATTATTTACAGCCAGAGCATGAAAAATATTTTAAAAATTTAGAGGTAGCACATTTAAAATCATAGTCATGGATAAAAGAAAAAACAAACAAAATCAATGTTTAGAGAAATGAAGTAAAAACCATCTCTGAGGCATTTTGGAAGCAGTAGTTTGTTTTCATTACCTATTTTTATTGCAAACCCAGCAGTGGTCACGTGTTTTTTTTAATTAAATTTTTTTTTTCTTAGTGTTTTGTTTTTTCTCTTAATGGTGGATAGGAAGGAATAATGGCTTTTTATAGTTCATTCATAGAAGCCGGTTAGGTTTAGATTAAAACTGTTGTTCTTAATATACACAGTATAAAGACAACTGCCTATTACCTTTCAAGTAGAACACCTGGAAACATTGTACATGTCAGATATTGCCATGTGTGGACAAAAATCCTATAAAAAGATTTATTAAAAAAAAACAAAAAAACTAAACTAACTAATGCAATGATATTTATCCCAATATAAATTATAACATTAGTCATTATTGTTTTGTATCCCAGACCCCTGTTAGAAAAACGACTGAATTCAACGTGTGGCCACAGGGTGGAGTTGACCTTTAAGTTCACTCAAACGTAAACATTGGATGTGACTCGTGTCTGGTCCAGTGCATTGGAACTGATGGCGTGCTGCAGGCAGAGGCCGCCACCGCGTTCCTCCACTCGTCCTTTCATTTGTCTGCAGTCCACTGAGCCACGAAACTCTGACGGGAAAAGGAATACTGCATGTGTCCACTGCGCGATTCTCCAACGTGTTCCTCAGCTCTAGTGTGCGTCCTGCAGGGAAAGAGAGGGCGGCAGCGTTGGCGTCTAGGGGGGACCCTCCTTTGGTGAGGACGGGGTCTGGGACGTGGAACTGGAGGACGAGGAGGCGGAGCTCTTCAGGGAGCCCAGAGTCTTGCTGAACCAGGAGTTCTTGGCGGCCTGGATCTCGTTCATCAGGACTCCACGCTGATGCTCGAGCTCCTGCAGAACGACATCAGGAGCCGGTAAGCTAAAAATGCATCTGAAAAAACTGTTGCATTGTGCTGTTTCCAATAAAGGCAATTATTCAATGTAAAAAAAAGCCAAAACTTGTACTTTTCTGGGTCTCAGCCCCAAAAATTCCATATCGGTCGGGCTCTAATTTCTACCTGGAAATATAACTGGTGAGTTAAAAACCAAAACATTTTGTTCATTTGATGATTTTATAATGTTACCTTTTGAATTATAGTGGTTTGTATCTTCTGTCCAATAGATGGAAACTATGAACGCTCCCGTTTATAATGTAACTGTAGCTGAAGTGGTTATTTTATACTGTTGTTATGGGCAGACTATTGTACACTCTCACTGTGTCTGTATTTTAAATTCCACTGTACATTTTGTCTGAACGCAGCTACATGCAGACCTCTCTGACAGTTTTGCTTCTTCCATAATCCTCAGTGCGTTCTCGTGCGTCTCTACACCAGCTGTGTTTATCGTCCCTGACTCCTGCTTTTATCAGTCGTCTGTGCTTTTTGCTGACCTGGATGCGACACTTGGCCTCCACCAGCTGTAGTTTGGTCTGGGCCAGTTCCAGCTCCAGGTGCCTCAGCTGCTCCTTCAGCCCGTCCTTCTCCTCGTCCAGCGGCTCGTTGGACGCCTTGTCCCGGCCGGGCGACGCCGCCTGCAGGGACCCCAGGGTGCTGAACAGGTCCTTACAGTGGTCACAGCCCATCACTTTACTCTGCACACACACACCGAGAATAAGAATAAACATCAGCAGATACAGGTGTGAGAATTACCCTGCTGAATATTCACATTAGTGAAACCTCCTCTGTCGCTGCCATGTTTGTTATTATTGGCTTTCTTCTTCTCAAAAAACTTTACTCTTCTTCATAGTATTTAATCAGTATGTTAAAGGTGCTGGAGACTTTCATGACCAATTTTTCATCAAATCTGTCAAACCTCAGTCATATCCTCAGTATCATGAATCTGTTTGTCATTACTCACCTGAATCTCTTCCCTCATGGTGAACAGTTTCTTAGTTCCATCCACCATAAACAAACCATTTGTTTACAAACAGAGCCGGGAGGGAACTCAGGCATCTTCGGAATTTTGTTCCAACGTGCATTGTGGGAAACGCTGGATTGTGCTGCCGTCTGACAGCGGCAGCTGCTACAGACATGACGCGGAAACGGCAGGAGCTCCCTTCCTTCTATGCATATTCCTCCAACCATTTCCACATTTCAGCCGTTTCATGTCGTGTTTGTTTCATCCATATAATATCATATGCTCGTGCTGCCGCTGTCAGGCGATGGTACGAGCCTTCGCTTCCCACAATACACATCGCGACAAAATTCCGAAGATGCCCAAGTTACCCCCTGGTTCTGAATGTAAACACATGGTTTGTTGATGGTGGATGGCACTAAGAAATTGTTCAGCGTAATGCAAGAGCTTCAGGTGAGTAATGACCGACGAACAGATTCATGATACTGAGGATATGACTGAGGTTTGACATTTGATGAAAAACTGGTCATGAAAGTCTCCTGCACCTTTAATTAAGAGCGGCGCCCTCTGGTGGATTGATTGAGAAACACTCATTCTAACGTACTGGACACATGGAAGTATGAAGGCAGTGACGCATCACAACATTAGACGTATCTAGAACAGACATAAATGATCCTTCAAAGACACGTCCTGCGTCTTCACTGTGTGGTTCCACATGAACAGGCTCTAACGGTCTCACAGTCAGACTCCCGTCCTTTATCTCACCCTGACGATGTCCAGCTCCTCTTTCGTGGCTGCCTGCTGTTTTTCCAGGCGGGTGCTCAGCTGGGAGCAGATCTGAAACACACACAGGAAGTGGACGTATGTAAGAGACGACGCACTAACGCACACTCAGACGACTCGCATTTAAACTGAAAACTCCGTTTGTTTTCTGGTCCTTTTTAACTCCTACCTGTTTGTATTCAGCGATGATCGCTGTGGTTTTCTTGATCTCCAACTCGGCTTTCTCCAGCTCCCTTCTGAACACCTCCTTCAGCTGCAAATCAGCAAAAAAAAAAAAAAAAAAACACAAGAAATGAGAAAGTGACACATAACTGAAGCCTGTCATCACTGGGAGGCTGCAGTTGTAAATATGCAATAAACTTTAAAGACATTTTTAATGCAGCTAATATGATGTTTTCTCACATTCTAATACTAGTTATTATTCACGTCATGGAGATAATTTACAAAAAAACACTTTTGTTTAAGAAAACTGTAATTACAGTTACCCTCAAACATGTCACTGCAGATCAGGTTTATCAAGAACAGCAAAGTTACCGTAATGGTATGAACTGCAGTGTATGGGAGTGTGTGTAAGCGTCCAATGTGGCTGATATGGAACTAAAACACAGGTGTCAAACTTGCGGCCAAGGGGCTAAATTCGGCCCGCCAAAGGGTCCGGTCCGGCCCCTGGGATGAATTTGTGAAATGCAAAAATTACACTGAAGATATTTACAATCAGAGATGTTGAAATCATTTTAGGTCATTTCAGTCTAAAGTGGATCAGACCAGTAAAATACGATCATAAAAACTTGTAAATAATGAAAACTGTAAATTTGTGTCTTTGTTTTAGTGTAAAAAAAAAAAAAGTAAAATTACACAAAAATGTTTACATTTACAGACTAGCCTTTTACAAAAAAATGTGAATATCTGAAATGTCTAAGAGTAGTATGTGAAATTTTAATAATATTCTCCCTGTTATTAAATGTTTTGTGTATTTGTAGATCCACTGTGATTTGCCAGTTGTGATGCACATGGATAAATGATAAACTGAGACCTAATTTTGTTAACACTGCATTTATTTTACTAAAGAATTTTCAGGTTGCTCATATTTGTTCATGTTGTGTTCAAGTGCAATTTGTGGATATAAACATTTTTATTACGTAGTTTACTTTTTTCACTGAAAAGTTCTTATCCTATTATTTATATTGTTTTACTGGTTCGGCCCACTTTAGATCATATTAGGCTGAATGTGGAACTGAACTAACATGAGTTTGACAGCCCTGAACTAAAACAACAAAACCCATGAATGTTCAAGTAGAGTAACTGTCTACTGGAGTGACCACTGTGCATGAAAGGGCTCACACTGACTGAAAAATAATAAAAAAAGAAAAGATAATTACAAAAAAAGGAAAGGGCTCACATTAGTAAAACCTCCTCTGTCATCGCCACGTTTATTATCAACTTTCTTCTTCTTCTCAAAAAACTTTACTCATCTTTGTGGTATTTAGTCAGTATGTTAATTCAGAGCGGCGCCCTCTGGTGGATTGATTGAGAAACGCTCATTCCAACGTACATGACGCATGAAAGTATGAGGGTAGTGACACATGACAACATTAGAAACAGACGAACCTATTTACATGCGTAAAGCAAACATAAATGAGCCTTAAGGCTGAGTGTAACGGTGAGATTGGGGCTGTGGGGGGCGGGGCTTGGGGGCGGGCTTTACCTGAGCCGTCTCCTCCTCCTGTCTCCTCTTCTCCTCCTCTGTCTCCACCAGTCGTTGTTTGGTGCTCAGCAGCTCTTTGTTCAGAACGTCGGCCTTGTCTTCAGCCTGAGGTCACATCAACACCAACAAACACCTTCGTTACAGATCAGTCTGGACATAAAGCCATTCGATTTTGAACATAATAAATAAATTAATAAATAATAGAGAGAGTCGTCTGTGCTATAGAGTTAACTTTTTGTGTATATGAGTAATTTTTGTAGTATTTTAGTAGTATATGTATATTTATAGCTGTCGTACATTGCTTACATTTTTCGCTACTTCGTGTGATATTTTTTATACAGTCCTTTTTTGGACTTAATTGTTTTTGCTGCAAAACAAATTTTTATTGTTCCTGTAACAGTGACAATAAAGATCTATTCTCTTCTCTTCTCTTTTCTGTTCTATTCTGTTCTCTGTTCTATTCTGTTCTATTTTCTTTTCTGTTCCATTTTATTCTATTCTATTATTTTCTGTTCAGTTCTATTCATTTCTGTTCTATGTTCTATTTTCTTTTCTATTTTATTCTATTCTTTTCTATTCTGCTCTATTCAATTCTATTCTTTTCTGTTCTATGTTCTATTCTGTTCTATTCTATTTTCTTTTCTATTTTATTCTATTCTTTCCTTTTCTGTTCAATTCTATTCTTAGTTTTTTAAATTTTTTTTTATTTAAATGTCGATATTCAAAATTAAAACTAAACCAAATCAAACTCAAATATGACGTGAGGGGGCGTTCATGGTTCATGTGCAACTGTCCAATTCGTAACTAGTCTTTCCCATAATTCCCATAGCATGTGAAGGCAGCATCAGAGGCTTTGACAGGCCAGGGGTTTGGCGTTACCTGATCGAGGTCGTTTCGCAGTGCGATCTTACTGGTGACCAGTTCGTGGGCCAGGTCGTCGTTCTCC
This sequence comes from Sphaeramia orbicularis, assembly GCF_902148855.1. Classification (NCBI taxonomy): domain Eukaryota; kingdom Metazoa; phylum Chordata; class Actinopteri; order Kurtiformes; family Apogonidae; genus Sphaeramia; species Sphaeramia orbicularis. The sequence goes on from NC_043960.1 coordinate 5,220,269, forward strand.
TGCTCCAGTCTCATACTGGCCTCCTGTAGACGGCGGTTCTCCCTCTGCACAGACACACCGCACACGCTCAGTTAGTGTCGACAACACCGTCACACACTGACCTCAGATCAGTTCAGTTTATCGACCTTGATGGGAAACATTGTGAACAGACCGGCGTAAAGTATTCCATATAAACTAAAAATTACAATAAATACAAGACTCTTTACTGTATTAAGTTATTCATATTTTGTCTTTTTTGTTTAATTATTTTATTTTTGTAGTGTCTGTGCCTTCTTCTTATTAGTTTATGATTACTGCGTCTTGGAATATCTGATGTTCCGTATATTCTTGTTATGTTCATATTTTTTGTGTGTTCTATTGTTGAATAATTGCATTCTTCATAAAACAAAAAACAAAAAAAAAAACATGGAGTTGGATCAATGACAAAAAAACCCAAACAAAACAAAAAAAGGAGCTGTACTTGTCCTTAAATCCAGAATGTGTGGACTTTTCCCACCACACATGAACGTCATTAGTCTGGATACCCTGTCCACTACACACACACCACATCGTGTCCCTGTTGTGGACCATTAGCGGGGTCTCATGACTACTGGTCCGCCTGTTAAGCGCTCTCACATGACGTCCACGCCTCAGCAGGACCAAACAGTTGTCACAGTTACAGAGTCACATGACCCTGATATCTTGTCACTTTACAGCCTTATCACTTCAACCCCTGAACAACTCACACAGATACACACACACACACACACACACACACAAAGTGCTTATATAATATCCATTATATGGACAAAAGTATGTGGACACGTTGAATTCAGGTGTTTCTTTTCTAACAGGGGTCTGGGATACAAAGCAATAATGAACTAGAAGCACTCGGAGAGCGCAGACCTCCGCCAAGGCTGATCAGTGCCCCCCCCCCGTGGGCCCCCACCCCACCCCCGATCACCACCAAAATTTAATCATTTCTTCCTTATCCCACTTCCAACAAACCCTGAAAATTTCATCCAAATCTGTCCATAACTTTTTGAGTTATGTTGCACACTAACGAACAAACAAACAGACAGACAAACAAACAAACTGGCAAAAACATAACCTCCTTGGCAGAGGTAATAATGACAGAATATAGTTTTATATTATGGGATAAATATCATTGCATTGGTTAGTTGGTTTAAATTGTTATATTTGTGTAGATTTTAGATGTTCTGCCTCTAAATTTCTCAAATATTTTCCATGCTCTGACTGTAAATAATAATTTTCTACCACGACTAACCATCTACTTTCTTCACCTTTCACTGAGGAAGAAAAATCTACCATCAAACTTTAACCCACACAGACCCAGCGCTACTTTTATATCAGTTCCCAAATGAAATTTCCTCTATATTTAACCTGTCTTAAGTGATTTATCACCATTTCTTATAATATTATCTTCTGTATTTTGCATTTTACCAGCATAAATGAGGTATTTTCCTATATTTAATTCACTGACCATGTAGATGTTCATAAAAGCTCAGATTAAAGTTGAGGGTGATTATATAAAAAACAGAGAAAGCTGCAGAAAAAGTGACTTTTTCAGTCAAATCTATCATAAACTGAACATAAACCCAGTGTGTCCATCCACTGTCATTGATCCAACTCCATGGGTTTAACTGGTGAATCAATGCTGTAGAAAATGACAGAAGTGTTTCCATGGTAACTACGGAGCCTCTGAACATCCAAATAGATCATATCTGATGATCATGAAAAGACGACAAACTGTATTTGACACCAATTATTTACATGTATTAATAGGATTAGTGGATCAACAGGTATTAAACAGTTTAGATCAGTAGATGCTTTTGGTCAGTGGTGGATGTTTGGGTCAGGATAATATTGTAAGAAATGGTGATAAACCCTTTAAGAATGGTTAATTTGGGAACTGCGATAAAAGTAGCACTGGGTCTTTATGGGTTAAAGTCAGAGTCAACAAAATCCTGTGTAATAACAGTTACAGCAGTGAACGCTGTTTACACATTGTCAAGGTCAAATTCAAGCACTTTTAAGGGTCATTTTCAAAAAATACAGATCTACAGGAATATACTCATGATTGTTTTTTCACTTTTTATCATAATGATGTTCATTGTATCATGCTATAAACATCTAAAAATCGGCTTCATAATAGCAAAAAACTGTAGAAACTAGAAAAGCACTTGGGAGCGCAGACCTCCGCAAATCCAGATCAGCCCCCCCCCCCCCCCCCCCAAAAAAAAAAAAAAAAAAAAAATTTTTAAGGAAAACATAACCTCCGCTGTTCCTTGGCACAGCTAACACTGGTCTACAAGGAAAATGCTTCCAGAATAAAAGTAATGAAATTTTACCACATGAGAGTCACTGATAAAGAAAAATCAAGTCAAAAATGCTGGTTGGCTGAACTTTCCAAGATACAGCCTTGGGTCAAAATGTGAAATTCAAGAATTAACGAGAGAATGGGTTTGACTCAAAAGGAATATTTGTCTCAGAGCTACAAGATCTACTTCACAACACTGTCTGCACATTAGAATACATTCACTTTACAGCTTCTATTTAGTGGAAGATTTATAAAACTATTATATAAATGTATATAAACCAATATATATGTGTAATAACAATCATATACCTTGAAAACATTAGCAAACCGGCACTTTTGTCATTTATTTTCCAATTAATCTTGTTAAAATTCGTAACATTTAGCACATTTAATGTCTGAAGCAAATCATTTCTAAAAAATTGTAGACCAGTGTAATTAAAGAAAAAGTCCAATCTTCAGGCACACTGGAACCGAGCAAAAGATGAAGATAAAAACGTACCTGGAGTCGATTTAGAACACCTGCTAATTTTCAAGTTTTATTTTTCAAACTGTATCATCTCTCTGTAAGTAGCTTTGGATTGACATCTAACCTGGCAGAGTTTATACGAAAAATACATAAACAATAAATTCCATCACAGAGTTTGAATTACAAACACTTACAAGCACTTTCAAGCACACACAACATTGAAATTCAAGTGTTTTCAAGCACCCGTATAAACTCTGTTTACTGTTAGAGGAGTCAAACCAACGTGCTGATACGGAACGTCAGCAGCTCAGACTGAACTTTCCCACATGATCCTGGTTAGTTTCCCTTCTGTCCTCCTGTTTCTGTTCTTTCACACTAAGACCAGCTCAGAAGATTACAACTACCACCAAACCTTACTCATGTCAAGTAGAGTCATGCAGATTCTAAACCAAACAGTGTGTGGTACGTACCTAAACCTGCCGATCACAGAGGAAATGAACACAGAAGTGACTCCGGCTCCTCAGACTAAAACATGCGAGTGCTGTTTTAAAGCAGGAACACTCGGGCTTTGTCTCCTGGTTCTCGGACGCTCTGTCCATTGGCTGCAGAGGACGTGGCTCCGCTCCAGCGTCTTATCTACACCAAAAGTCTTCCTTCCTTCCCTCAACAACAACCGCTCGTACTCGGTCGCTGTTTACCACAACACAACACATGGACGCCTGGCCACGCCCACCGCTGCCTTTGATTTATTTATTTAACACAGCTACGGTTTACCGCTGTTACAATATGATTATGTTTTTGTCTTTGTATTTACCCTCATCCAAAGTAATAATACATATTTAACCCTTTAACCCCTGACGTGTCTGCGTTGAGCATTTGGAAAAAATGAGTCATTTTAACCCTTTAAAACTGTTTGTATTATATTTGCTACGCCACATTCTCAAACCTTTATCTAATCAACAAGATCAATATTTACCTTGATATGTGTTTATTATAATCCCAGCAATTTTTTTTTTTTTTTGCCTTTTTCAATATGGCCACTAGCGTTAAATCCTCCACTTGCTTTTTTCAGGAAAGTGTTTGGTAATTTTTAAAAAGTTACATTAAGAAGAACGCTTGTATTGTTATAAATTTTTTAAAATTAATTTCTTACTGTACCGAAACAATGCACGGTTACTTGATAATTAATACTTTATAGTACAGTTAAATTGTGTTGAAAACGTGTATCAGATTCTGTTTTTATCCCAGAGACTGTTTTTTATCTTTGAGGTTTTTTTTGTATTGTGTTTTATTGCAGCTAGTTTTTATTTATTTGATCTAATTTATGTATTTTATCCTTTCACTTATCCATGCTGCTATACTGATGAATGGTGGAACACTGAGCACTTTTTGTCTTGACACTCGATCGAGTACCTGCCGAACGTGTTTTATCGTAATGCCAAAAGCAATCACTCGTGTCTGCAAAACAAATCTACACACTGGTATAAATAAAGTAATCTCGAACCTTGTCCTTGGTTGAATTCATGGATCACTGAACTCTCATCCTGCAGAGCTACTGAAAGGCTCACGTACACACTTAAACGGAAAAAACTCATGTCTTCCACAAGATACGGGATTAATTTCTCACATTTTTGGAATTAAGGCCTGATATCTCATCATCATAACTTCAAAAATGAGACCATGCCCTTTGTTTGATGTTTATGTATCAGATGTACAAAAACGGATGTTGAGAAATATTCAAGTCACTATTACTTATATTGTCTGTCAATGATTATTTTGTTATTTACTTTCACTGCTGTTTCAAAATTTAGAGGCGCAAACCAATTCCTGTCAGAAAAGATGTGTAATGTGTTAAAAGTTTAATAAAGATGTGTTAAAAAAACAAAACCAAAAGGTAAGTGTTTCAAACAGGGCTCTCAAACTCATTTTCTTTCAGGTTCCACATTCAGCCCGATTTGATCTGCAGTGGGCCGGACCAGTAAAATAATAACAGAAAAATCTGTAAATAATGACAACTCCAAATTTCTGTCTTTGTTTTAGTGCAAAAAACCCCATTAAATTATGAAAATACTTACTTTTATAAACTATCCAAACAAAAAAGATATGAATAACCTGAAAAAACTGAAATTTCCTAAGAAAATTAAGTACAATTTTAATAATGTTCTGCCTCATCATTTCTACATGTGCATTATGGATCGGCTCTACAAAGACACTAAATACTTAGTAACAGGCAGGAAATAGTTCAAATTGTGCTTGATTTTCTTTAGACATTTCAGGTTGTTCATACTTGTTCAGGTTATTCACATTTTATTGTTACAGGATAATTTGAAAAGGTAAATATTTTTGTAATTTAATGTTATTTTTTGCACTAAAACAAAGACAAATATTTGAAGTTGTCATTATTTATAGGCATAATGTAATATTTTTTTCACATCAAATCGAGAAGAAAATCTGGAGTCATTATTTTTTGTTGCTTATTATTTGACTGTAGATCATATTGGTCTGTATGTGGAACCTGAACTAAAATGAGTTCCACAGCCTTGACTGTGGAATTCTTGCATTTTGTAAATTCATCCCAGGGGTTGGATTGGAACCTTCGGTGGGACGCATTTGGCCCCTGGGCCGCATGTTTGACACCCCTGGTTTAAAATTAAATGATCCTCATGTAAATGTGGACTGGACCAGCACAGTTCCCCTACAGCAGAGTCCAGAGCTCTGTTAGTGCACAGACCAAACCTGTGCACTGTGCATCATGACTCAATAATTAACAGTATTTTCTTTATTTAATGTTAATATTAAATTAGTAAATGTTGTTGTGATGTAGTTATTTTCTTTCCTTAAAAATGCAGAACAGAAACCGACCGACCCGCGCACAACCAAATGAGAGGAGGCGACGCTGTGTCTGATCAGTATCCGTCCGATACTTTGTAAAGAATCAGACAAAATCAAGTCACTGAAGCTTAAACCTTCTGACAACTCTCCTGCAGCGTCGGCCAAAAATAGACTCAGTGGGTGTTTGGGTTATTAATGATAAAAGTCTGCGCCGCCACAGTCGCTTTTTAAAGCAGTTTCCCAAGCGGAGTTTGATAAAAGAACTCACACACAGACAGAAATATAGAAAAAAAAAAAAAAGCACATTTCTAATCTTAGAAACAGATGAATTTAACAAAAAGAGCCGAGTAAAAATAGGTTTTGTACTCAACGTTACATGTTAAATGCATAGCTGAGCATTTTTACACACGTCTACAGAAAAATAAATGATCGGAAACATCAGAAAACACTGGTATCAAAAGGGGTGTCAGAAAATATCGGTTCTGCAATATATCGCGATATTTCATTTCACAATACCGCATCGATATTAAAAAGTACTGTATCGATATTTTTAGGTATTTATTCAACGGCAGATATTGTGGATGTTCATTTCAGTTTTTTTGTTTTTCTTTTTTGTTTATATTTTATTTATTCTTATTTTACACTCTTATTAAATAATGTTAGTTCTTTTATTGGGATTGCACAAAAATAATGTTCTGATGTTAGTTCTGAACTAATAGAATATGAACATTTGAACAGGATCTGAAACTGTAATGTCTGTAAAATAGAATTTCAGTTTGAACAAAAGAAAAATTTGTGATATAGCATTAGATCCTGTTGGGATCAAATAAAAATGTGTTTAGTATTTGTGCAGATTTCTGGTGTAATTCCAGTCTTCTTTTAAAACAGAAACAAAACCAATAAAAAATGGCCTTTTTAACAGTATCATGATATATCGTATCGTGATCCTAGTATTGTGATTTGTATCGTTTTACCAGATTCTTGCCAATACACACCCCTAATTATCAATACTGTTTCAGTTATGAAAAATCTATACAGACAAAAATATGTGGACACACTGAATTCAGGTGTTTCTTTTCTAACAGGTCTGGGATACAAAACAATAATGACTAATGTCAGAATAGAGTTTTATTTTGAGATAAATATCATTGCATTTGTTAGTTTGGTTTAAATTATCTTTGTTTCCAAAATGCCTCAGAGATGGTTTTGACTTGATTTCTCTCAACATTGATTTTCTTTTCATCCATGACTATGATTTTAAATGTTCTACCTCTGAATTTCTTAAATATTTTCCATGCTCTGACTGTAAATAATAATTTTCTACCAAAACTAACCATCTACTTTCTTCACATCTCCCATTAAACTTTAAGGAAATATTTATGTTTTTACCTCAAATCCTCATGAACAGGATATGTGACAGCTGTAGACATGATGTGTCCACATACTTTTGTCCATATAGTGGAGTTCCTTTGCTGTTCTAAATCATGTATTTGCAGGGTGTCGTTCGTACCTGGTATCGATCGATGGGGTCTTCCTGTTGGAGTTGACTCTCTCTCAGCGTCTGATATTCCTTCTCAAACTTCTTCAGTTTCTTGGTTGGAACCTGAAATGATCAGCAGTCGTTGTTTTAACATCCACGAACCCGAAGTGTGTCATAAAATCTGACAGAATGTGAATGTGTGATTATCTGAATGCACAGTGTTACAGTTTGACTAAAAAGTTATGCAATTAGCAAAACATTTACAGAAATTACAGATCTGATGACATCAAACTGTAACAGTGTTTTATATTTTCTCCCCAAGACACAAATAACATTTCACCTTAAACCAGGGGGTCAGAGGTCAAAGGCACATAGAAGTTTTAAAGAACAGCATCCACACAGATCTCCTGCTGTGTCCGTCCATACTGCGAGTCGTAAAAATAGTTCCAGTGTCCCTGTATGTCAGCGTCAGGTTCTATTAAGAATCAATCCCAGTTGAATTTACAGGTTGTCAGCTTCTGTCTCTGTGGTCTGCATGTGCATCAGTCTAACAATAGAAGTGGGCGGGACTTTCACTGGAGGAGAACTCAACTCATTCAATCCAAGTCCAGATATGACTTCTCTCAGGGCTCATAAACCATCCAAATATGGACCATTAGAAGTAAATAAGTAAAAAATAATCAATAATCTAAATTTGTCAAAACTGTGAACAAACTTAGACATTAGTCGCCTTTCCATTGACCCTCAAATTGCACAAATATAACTTGTGCATAAAAATTTACCTAACGGAAAAACAATTTTGCCAAAAGTCTCATTTTTCGATTAAAAGTTTTTGTGCTGGCAAGAGGTGGTTTTTCGGGCGTAGTGCAAATGGTATATCATGTAAAACTGGAATGGAAAGACCTTTTTTCATAACTAGAGTCAGGTGAATTAAAAAAACGGATGTTGACGGACGTTACAACAAGCGAAGAAGAAGAAGAAACATGTTGCGGTATGTGTGGACACACCAGGAAACCCAGTCATTTTTTAATTTTGTACGAGATAGAGGGGCAATATATAATAATAATGAATCTGTCTGTAAATCAACACCATATTTAGGTTTGTCACCATGTTTATGGAATGACTTCTCGTGTCATCTCGCGCTAATAAATAAACAAATCATCGCATTTGTGATTTAATGGAAAAAACGACATTACGCACTTCTGTTTTTACGACATTTAGTAAATATCGGTAAAGTTTTGCGTAGATGTCCAATGGAAAAGTGACTATTGTCCCAAGAAAGCTGCATGTAAAATTCCTAATGAATCTGAGCAGTAGTTTCTAAGAAGATCGTTGAAATCTATGCATTGGTGACTTTGAGTTTGACCCTTCAGGGTCACTCAAGGTCAAAGGTCATGAACCCAAATGAAAGTCCATATATGACTTCTATCAGGGATCAATAGGAACTGTATTGATATCTGTCACCATTTCCATGTTATAAACCATCCAAATATGGACCATTAGAAGTAAAGGCACATTTTTAATATTTCAAAAAATTATCCAAAATCAAAATTTTTCAAAACTGTGAACAAATTTTGTAGATATTGTCCCAAGAAAGCTACATATAAAATTCTAAATGAATGTGAGCAGTAGTTTCTGAGAAGGTTGTTGAAATCTAGACATTGGTGACCTTGAGTTTGACCCTTCAGGGTCACTCAAGGTCAAAGGTCATGAACCCAAATGAAAGTCCATATATGACTTCCTATCAGTGATCAATAGTAACTACATTACAAACAAAAAGTTAAGGATATTTCTTTTTTTTGGTCTTTTTTTTTGTCATTTTTGCCATTTGTAAATAAAACTGTCTGGTCACTTTAAAAGTGTGTTTCAATTCACACACAAAAACGTCAGAAGTGCTGTGTAAAAATTCCAACTGAAAAAAAAAAAAAAAAAAAAAGCCCAAAAATTAAAAATATCCTTAACTTTTTGTTTGTAGTGTATATTGATATCTGTAACCATTTCCATGTTATAAACCATCAAAATATGGACCAAAAAAAAAAGTCTCCGTTTTGAATGTCTGGGGTCGCCACTGATGTTAAAATGGGGTCTTGAGTAGGGTGTCCAGGTGTCCCGCTTTGTGCGGCACTGCACAGTATTATGACCATTTTTTCCACGTCCCGCAATATGATGAAATGATACGAACACCAAAACCGCACCAGCGCGAGTTAATTCAAGTCTAAAAAACGACAAAAACACAATTATATCAGCATGAAACATGAGCCGACACAAGTGTTTGTGTGTGTGCGTCAGGTGGGTGGTAACGTTATCTCCCCTGAGTGGAAACAGCGTTGCCATAGCGCCCACCGCCAGGCAGGCCTGGGGGATTCCAGGTCAGTCACCTGACCCGCCCTCAGGGACCGCCGTGTGTCGTGGTGTTTAGGCGTTTGTCCAACTCCAGGTTTACCATGAGCTCTGTCTGCCTTCAGTTCGAGGACAGAAAGAAACAGAAACAGGAAACCAGTTCAATCTGAGCTCATCGCACTGAGCCACAAGTAAATAAATATGTCAGAGTCAACCTGTCACATGACCGACTCTAGTATTTACACACAATCCAGAACAACTGAACGCAGACCAACACGCTATAAATACATTCACCTAAGAAGAAATGTCAAAAATATATAATCTGAAGCTTTATTTTTTACTTGTTTAACTTGTATTAAACTTGTTTTTACTTGTTCTCTTTACAACAAACAGTGAATACATTTAAATAAACATTAACTATGTCCAAATATTATCCACATTTTATTCAGATAACTGTTTTTTTTTTTGGCAAATTGAGCTTTTTCTGACTAAGACATGAGGGATTTATGAAGATTATTTGCTCACGTATACAGTGTATCCAGAATATGAACAGAACAGAACAAAACAGAATAGAATAGAATAAAACAGAACAGAATAAGAATAACATAGAATTGAAAAAAATAGAATAAAACCGAACAGAATAAAATAGGATAAAATAGAATAGAATAAAAAAGGAATAGAATAGAATAAAACAGAATAAAATAGAATACAACAGACTATAATAAAACAGAACAGAACAAAATAGAAAGGAACAGGATAAAATAGAACAGAAGAGAATAGCTTTATTTGTCATTTAATTACAGTGTATTTGTTACTAAGCGCCCTCCAGTCTGTACATCAAATTTAAAATATATCATAAAATACAAATAAAAAGTTTGGGTAAAATAAATAGGTAAAAAAAACAAAACACAACCCATCACTCACACATGCAAACATTCTGTTACTGTGCTGGTTCCTTACAGTATATATTGCAGATCATGTGTTTTTTTTGTTTTTTTTTCCTGTATTGAATGTGGTGGTGGTTGTTGGGTAAAACTGGTCTTAAATCTGTTTGTCCTCGTCTTTACTGGTCTGATATGAGCCTGATTTACAGGTTTTATTGCAGGTTATGATTCCCAGCCATGTTTAGTTTTTTAAACAAGTGGTGCAGGCACAACAAACCTCCGCCCCTCACACGTATTTCCCCCATTATAAGTAAATGGGAAGATTTTTAAAAATCATACAAAATTTGAACTTAGACCTACTTTTCCCAAAAGGTAACGACATCTATTCTGGGTCACTGGTAATCTATAAACCCAACTTGGTCTGAATTCAACCCATATTTCTACTGTTAAAGTGTTAAAGCAGTGATATTTGTCTTTTTTAAATGGAATTCTTCATTTTCCCACATTTCCCTGTGGTCTCCATAAACTGTAAATGCTCTGCTTGGGTCTGAATTCTTCATTCATTCAACTCCACAGGTCCATCTTCAACAATATTTCTGAGTAATGACACTAGAAATGTAAGGAAATACCACTGGATGGAGACGTTGGAGGGGCCTCACTCAACATCTGAGAACAGTTAGAAATGTCTTTAATTAGAAAACAAAAAAAACTTAAATCTCATCATCTATGGTGCCTTATTCTCCAATACAGGGATGTCCAATTCATTTTAGTTCAAAATAATAACAAAATGACCTATAAATAACGTCAACTCCAAACTGTTCTCTATGTTTTAGAGTAAAAAATGGAAAATTACATTATGAAAATGTTTACATCTACAAACTATCCTTAAAGCAGCGATATTTGTCTTTTATAAACAGAATTCTTAATTTTCCAACCTTTCCCTGTGGTCTCCATAAACTGTAAATGCTCTGCTTGGGTCTGAATTCTTCATTCATTCAACTCCACAGGTCCATCTTCAACCCTATTTCTGAGTAATGACACCAGAAAGGTGGTTTGGAGCGCTGGCCCTTTAAATGCACGAGACACTTCAGGCCCCGCCCCCTCCAGGTTATTGGCTGTGCTGCTCTGTCCCGTTCAACCAACAACTGAACATTTTAGGTAATCGGCTCCAAGTTTGGACATATTTTCAGTTTTTACTGCAACTCCTGCTGCTGATAAACAATTATGTCGTACTCTGAGAAATGTGCGTCTGAAGTCTGGACCTTATATGTGCAAATGTGGTGACAGAACTAGTTACAAAACGTAACAAATTAAGCAGGAATTAAAACAGATTGTAGAAATCCACTGGATTTTTGCCAAGATGAATATAAAGATAGTTTTGCAGCAGCTGGAGGGTTCAAATTCAGACTGTATGAACTATTAGGGTCCAAATACACAAATAAATGAACCACAGACTAAGAAAAGTGGGTTTAGAGAAATATGAGCCTTTTAAATAAATGTAATGTTTGGCTGTTTATCATAACAGTAAATTTGTGTTGGTTCTTTTCTTTTGTGTAACAACAGAATTTCATATTTGTCTGACACATGTGCTCTGTAGTTATTAGTTTAAAGGAGTTCTGGGTAGTGTTTTTATTCCAAAATACCAAAACCACCAACAAATCTACACTATGTATCCACAAACCGAATCAGTCACTGAACTAGAAGCACTCGGAGAGCGCAGACCTCCGCCAAGGCTGATCAGTGGCCCCCCCCCCGTGGGCCCCCCCACCCCCGATCACCACCAAAATTTAATCATTTCTTCCTTATCCCATTTCCAACAAACCCTGAAAATTTCATCCAAATCTGTCCATAACTTTTTGAGTTATGTTGCACACTAACGGACAGACAAACAAACAAACAAACCCTGGCAAAAACATAACCTCCTTGGCGGAGGTAATAAAGTATAAAGCTCATTGTTTACACACATTATTATGATATAAGCAAGTTTTCTTCTTCAAACTAAAACTCACAGATGCTTATTTTGACTCAAAATAACACTTTTTTATAATTGTCACATGCTGCATCAGCTGATAGTTTACATTATAGCTCTGTTAGCTGAGCTCTGTTAGCTTAGCTCTGTTAGCTTAGCTCTGTTTTTAGACAGAAAACCACAGCAAAACCACTAATCACCTCTGTTTTCTGTTCGGTTTATATAGTCAGTAACTGAACTAAAGATCTGTTTGAATGCATTTAAGTTATTCACTCCTTTGGCGAAGTTAAAAAAAAATAAAAAAAATAAAAAAAGTACTTTAAGTTTAAATTATTCAGAAATATTGAATTAAGATGTCAGATGTGTTTTTGTTGTTGACTTTTTTTATTTTTTTATTTGTTATTATGGTGTAAATGCTCGATGCTGTGCACATTTAAGTTGACGTGAGCAGTGTATTAGTTGAAAAGGATAGGCAAAAAATAAGCTTTTGCTTCTAGCCTATTCTTTTTTTGGTTTTTATGTTTATTACAATTGATGTACTGAGTACAGTGACTGATGTAAAACCAAAAATAAATTTATTCATTCATTCAATCCAAGAAACAGGATCAATTCAAACTGTATGAACTATTAGGGTCCAAATACACAAATAAATAAAAGAACCACAGACTAAGAAAAGTGGGTTGAGAGAAATGTGAGCCCTTTTAAAAAAAACAAAAAGGCGGGGTGATTCAGGTTTTCACAACTGCATTTTAACAAATGTATATCAGCAATATTCCTTTCATTAGCCACATAAACAGCTTACCATCGTCTTCAGAATAAAGTTAAAAACCTGAGTATTCTGTGCATAAAAAACCTGTGTGAGGGTCCAATGACACAAATCCACCTCAAACAAACTAACGCTTCCACTTCCTCAGGACCTCCCAGGGTGTTCATTACCCATCTGTCCCACTAACCTGAGCGTTGACCCCTGACCTCTAGGATCCACTGAGCCCTGAGACGACCGAGCAGAACACCGATCGACCCAAAGCCCAACTGTCCGACAGATAAGAGCGTTCACACACATTCTGTTGTTATCTAACTGAAACTAGAACAGCCTGGTCCAGCCCGCTGGTTAATAATCATTTTACTGTAACTAAACAATGCAAACATGTTGAACGTGGTGTTCCTCTGCAGAACCAAAAACACAGACAGGTTTTTTCTACATTAATGATGAAGGAGGAAACTAACACCGCCGCTGAAAATGACGATTTTTAAGGATTGATCTGATCAAAGTTAGCCTGTTTCTGCTCTATATGCAGTATTTCTATGATCGTCTGTTCTAATAATGAATGAATAACGAAATGTTTATTCATTATTTATGAAAATATAAATGCACTATTTTTATATAAACTTGAGTTCATAAATATACATACATTTCATAGGTAATACATATTGTTAATATTGTGTCTATTCATATTTTGTCTTTTTTTATTCTACTTAGTTCTAGTCTTTTGTAAAAAATGTTATATTCTATTTTCTCATCTTATTTTTAGTTTTTCTAATTTTATACTTTATTCTTATTTCTGTAGTATTGGTCTTTTATTTATATTGTTGCACTGACTGGAGGAGCACTCCTAATACACACAATGACAATAAAGACTATTCTATTCTATTAAAAAAAAATGTGTTTAGGATGAAAAATAAAGAGCTAGATACTTGAACCAAATGCATTTCAAGCTAAACACTAACACCACGGGGCCTTTGACCATTAATAAGAACCATTAAGAAACAACCTTTACAGTCAAAGAAAAGAAGTGAAAAAAATAGAACTCATTATTTTCTCCACTGAACACAGCTGTAAATGTAAACAGCGGACTTTGATGGTTAAATGTCAGCGTTTCTTCTACACAGGTGAGTTTGATTCTGAGACTTATGAAGGTATAAAGTAATTATGGGATGTTCTTATCTTCGCTAAGTTGCCGTTTGTTGATCCACAGTTTAGACTAAACTGTGACAGGTCTGACCTTGTTTGTTGGATTTAAACAGATCTTTAGTTCAATTATTGACAACACAAACTGAACAGAAAACAAAGGTGGTTTGTGGTTTTACTGTGGCTGTTTTCAGTCTAAAAACAAAGCTAAGCTAACAGAGCTAAGCTAAAAGAGCTAAGCTAACAGAGCTATAATGTAAGCTATCAGCTGATGCAGCACGAGACGATTATAAGACAGTGTTATTTTGAGTCAAAATAAGCATCTATGAGTTTTAGTTTGAAGAGAAAACTTGATACCATAAAAATGTGTGGAAATGAACTTTATACTTTATTCAGTGACTGATTCGGTTTGTGGATACATAGTGTAGATTTGTTGGTGGTTTTGGTATTTTGGAATAAAAACACTACACAGAACTCCTTTAAACTAATAACTACAGAGCACATGTGTCAGACAAATATGAAATTCTGTTGTTACATAAAAGAAAAAGAACCAACAGTAATTTACTGTTATGATAAACAGCCAAACATTACATTTATTTAAAAGGCTCATATTTCTCTAAACCCACTTTTCTTAGTCTGTGGTTCATTTATTTGTGTATTTGGACCCTAATAGTTCATACAGTTTGAATTTGAACCCTCCAGCTGCTGCAAAACTATCTTTATATTCATCTTGGCAAAAATCCAGTGGATTTCTACAACCTGTTTTAATTCCTGCTTAATTTGTTACGTTTTGTAACTAGTTCTGTCACCACATTTGCACATATAAGGTCCAGACTTCCGACGAACATTTCTCAGAGTACGACATAATTGTTTATCAGCAGCAGGAGTTGCAGTAAAAACTGAAAATATGTCCAAACTTGGAGCCGATTACCTAAAATGTTCAGTTGTTGGTTGAATGGGACAGAGCAGCACAGCCAACAACCTGGAGGGGGCGGGGTCATGTGCATTTAAAGGGCCAGCGCTCCAAACCACCTTTCTGGTGTCATTACTCAGAAATAGGGTTGAAGATGGACCTGTGGAGTTGAATGAATGAAGAATTCAGACCCAAGCAGAGCATTTACAGTTTATGGAGACCACAGGGAAAGGTTGGAAAATGAAGAATTCTGTTTATAAAAAAGCAAAATATCACTCCTTTAACACTTTAGCAGCAAAACTATTGGTTCAATTCAGACCAAATTGTGTTTATAGATTGCCAGTGACCCAGAATAGAACTCATTACATTTGGAAAAGTAGGTCAAACTTCAAATTTTTTATGATTTTTTAAAAATCTTTTCATTTACGTATAATTGGGGAAATAACTACAAGCGGCAGGGTTTGTTGTGCCTGGCACCACTTGTTAACAAACTACTGAACTAAAATGTTAAATAACTTCTGATCCACTAATCCTATCAATACATGTTAATAATTGGTGTAAAATACAGCTTGTCGTCTTTTCATGGTCATCAGATATGACCCATTTGGACGTTCAGAGGCTCCGTAGTTACCATGGAAACAGTTTACAGCAAGGTTATTATCGTTAACGAAAACTACCGAAATGACGAAAACTAGAATTGTAAAAACATTTTCGTTAACTGAAATAAATTAAAACTATAATTAAAAGAAAATAAAAACATAACTAACTGAAACTGTATTGTGCACTTACAAAACTAACAAATGTATAAAAATTATGGATAAAATTCCCTTCGTTTTCGTCTTTGTCAATGTCGGATTGATATGAAATCGATTTATATCCCTCAAGCAATTTTAGCTGCTGGCACCATATGATATTTAACAGCCCGTCACTTCTCATCACTTGTTATTTAGAGTTGTCTTCTGGTCTCCACTCTACCTGGAAACATGGAGACTAAAGTTGGGAAAAAGCAGCAGAGTCCTATCTGGGATTTATTTGAATACGATGGAGAAGAAGAGAAAAGATTTAAAAAAAAAAAACCTGAAACTAAACTAAAACTAAGCATTTAG
The DNA here is from genome assembly GCF_902148855.1 of Sphaeramia orbicularis. Lineage (NCBI taxonomy): Eukaryota > Metazoa > Chordata > Actinopteri > Kurtiformes > Apogonidae > Sphaeramia > Sphaeramia orbicularis. The sequence continues at coordinate 5,236,488 of NC_043960.1, forward strand.
AAAATAACAAAAACGACTAAAAACTAGTAAAGCTGCCCTAACCCTCCAGCTGCTGCAAAACTATCTTTATATTCAATTTGGGCAAAAGTTGAGTGGATTTCTACAACCTGTTTCATTTCCGTCTTAATTTGTTACGTTTTATAACTAGTTACGTCATGACATTTGCACATATAAGGTCAAGACTTCTGACGAACATTTCTCCGAGTACGACATAATTGTTTGTCAGCAGCAGCGGTTGGAGTAAAAACTGAAAATATGTCCAAACTTTGAGCCGATGACGTATAATGTTCAGTTGCTGGTTGAATGGGACAGAGCAGCAGTCCTATCTGGGATTTATTTGAATACGACGGAGAAGACGATAAAAGATATGAAAAAACTAAAACTAAACTAATACTGGGCATTTAGAAAATAACGAAAACTAATAAAAACTAGCAAACCTGCTCTAAAAACTAATCAAAACTAACTGAATTTAAAGAAAAAAAGTCTAAACTAAATAAAACTAAACAATAATGAAAAGTCCAAAACTATTAGAACCTTGGTTTACAGTTCATGTAGACCACAGGGAAATGTTTGAAAATGCAGAATTCCATTTAAAAAAGCTAAACACCGCTACTTTAAGTCTAATTTTCCTCTCCGCAGCCTACACTACACTTCATGATCAGTTGCTTTTGTTCGTTTTGTGTGACTCTCTTCTTTCTAAACCCACTTCTTTGTGTTTTGAACCTTGTATGAGTGGAACAGAGTCAAACACCTACAGATAAACTTGTATGTGAGGCTGTAACAGAAACAGACTGAATGATGCGTGTTTAGTTTTCACTCCTCCACATTTTCTGTTTTGACTCGAGCCGACAAATGTAGAAATCCCACCTCTGTCGCTCTCCGACTTCGTTTCGCGCAGACATTAAATCTGTCTCGAACTTTAAACTTCCTCCTTCAAAATTCAACATCGAACACCGGTTGTATAATATTTTCCAAGCGTCTTGTAGGTAATGAGTAATGAGTTTCTGCTGTTTGATGGAAACTCCGACCTTGTATTTTACTTTTTTTTTTTTGTCAAAACCAACCACATTTAATCTTCTAATGTGTGAACAGAGTTATTTTGCTTCAAGTACTATCTTTAATTTTTGTCTTTTTGGTTCTTTGCTGTGACATTTTTTCCATTTCATGCCTCAGTGTCTGTCTATAAAGTGTCTCCGCCTCAGTGCTGACGCCTGATTGGCTGAGCAGAGTTTAGAGCTCAGGGTCAGCTGGAGAACAGCCGGTCGAGAGTCAGCGCTTTGCTCAAGGACACTTCAGTAAAGTCTGAACCAACCTGTTAATGTCAAACCTCAATGAGAGACGGGGGCTGTTTTCTGACGAGTGGATGTTTTAACACAATACAGGAAGAGTTTGGGTTTTTAAAGCAAATATTATTTATTCTATTACTTTATCAACAATTTAATTTTATATGTGGAGCTTCAGTTACACAGTTTTGACATTTTTTTGTATTTCATCAACTTGTGCCGCAAACAAAAATACCAAATAGCCTACTCAATACCTGCAAGTTTTTTAACCCTTTAAATGCTGTTTGGAATTAAACCCTTTCATGCATTGTGGTCACTCCAGTGGACAGTTGTTCTCCAGCTGTTCTCTTGTATATTCATGGGTTTTGATGTTTTAGTTCCATATGAGCCAACACAGTGGACACTTACGCACCATCCCATACACTGACATTCAGACCATTACTGTAACTGTGTTGTTCTTGATAAATCTGATCTGCACTAACATGTTTAAGTGTAAATCAAGTGTTAATTGTTAGACAAGAAGGTTTTTTTTTTCTCCATATTATCTCCATGAAGTGAGTAATTACTGGCATTAGAATATGTTAAAATGTGAGAGGACATCAGATTAGCAGCATTAAAAATGTTTTTATTTCATTGTTTTCATATCAGTTTCTGATATTGGGTTTTAAACACGGTTCTTTACTTCAAAAATTTAATGCACGGATATTTTTGTAACTCCATAGACAAAAAAAAAAACTCAATTGCATTGTTTTTTTTCATGCCTAAGGAGGCATAAAAACACTGAAGAAAAAAATCTTGACTAAGGTTCTCGCAATTCATGCATGAAAGGGTTAAACAAACCAAACACAAACCTTTTTTTTTTTTTCAATATGCTAAATAAAAATTGGATTACTTCCTAAATGATTAACCCTGTAACGCCAAACGTATCATATTTGCTACATAAGTTTTGAAGCCCTCTACATGATGAGTGTGATATTTTTTGTCTTGAAAAACCTGATGTATACAATTAGATACATGCAATACACAGATAATCCACCAGGGGGAGGAATTCGTTCACTAGAGGCCTTTCCAGTGACACTACTGGAACTTTGACAATTTTGAAAAGGAATTACCAATTTGTTAGACATGTTTGTGTTATATTAGGGTTTTGTTTGTTCAAAAATAATATTTGAGCACTGAGACCCGATGTATCAAATACGATACAAAATTGAAATTCATACACGGAAATTGATACTTGAAGAAACATTTTTTTTGGTTGTTCAGACGGACCAATAAAGGCTCCGGTTTCAAAGAATTTTCTGTCAGTGATTGAATGGTTCAGGCTTTACAGGGTTAGCAGCAGCATTGGTTAATATGCAGTTTTATTTTTTGTGCTAGCTCAAATGATCTAAAATATGTCAATGCACTTTTTTAACTCAGTTTTGGGAAGGGCGCTAGTGTAGTTTTATTTTATTTATTTATTTATTTATTAGGGACAGTGCATATTAATGAACATCTACAACAGTTGCAGCTGTAAATATGCCAGATTGTAGCAGCAGCGTTATTTTCCGTCTGTAGACTGCAGGTGGGTGACAAGAAAGACGACTGACAAAAGGCAAAACATCATAAAAACACTCAATCAGTCTTGGACTTACAATTTGATTTAAGCAGCAGTTTATATTTACTAAATGACACATATAATTTACAGTTCGACCATAAAAAATGCAGGATACTAATTTTGATCACTTACTTCGCAAAGAAATGTATACTTTTATTTTGGAAGAATGACTCTCCCCTCCATCTTTTAAGATTTTCCATGATCAGTTGTCGTCTTTTTTACCTTTAGAAAAACTGACTTTGGATAAATATAATCGTGTCCATCTCTTTAATGAATTTTGGTTGCCTTTACGCTCCGGTATGGAGAAAGTTTGAGTTTGTACACCACGAATACTGCCCTGTTACTGCTATTTATGTGACAGCATGCATCACTAAGCTCATGCTTATGTTGTTACCCTCATTACTGTTACTATTGGGATGATGATGATGATGACGATGATTTTATTTCATTTTATATTATTATTTTTTTGTTTTTATAAATAAATAAATAAATATTTTTAGATTTACCATACCATACCAACTTTATTTAAATGCACTTTAAGAACTTTACAGCTGGCCAAAGTGCCGTACACCAAACATAAAACAAGGAATTGAATAAGTAAATAAAACTAGTGATAACACAAGGTGTAAAGCGGGCTAAGAACAACAAAATACAACCATCATAAAAACAAAGACAAATTAAAATCTGATTAAAAAACAAAGAAAAAAAAAACAGACATGTCACTCATTGATTAAAAGCCAATGAGAAAAAGTGCGTTTTTAGACGTGATTTAAAGACAGGTACAGACTGAGCCTGTCTAACAACTAAGGACAACTGGTTCCACAACTTTGGGGCAACAACAGAAAAGGCACGGTCCCCACAAAACTTCTAGACCTCTTCTAGACTTTAACGTTTTTGGCCTGTTACTTTTGAGTGTGTTTAGTTGGTTTATTCCTTTAGGGGTGGGGGCTGGGAAGAATGCACACAGGAGAACTGCAAAAAGTAAGACCCAGTATCACTATATTTGTATTGTATCTGGATGATTTTCTTTTGTGAAATAAAAAGATATTAAAAAATAAATAAATACAAACACACAGAACAACACAGTGAGGATGATCTACTGATGGTCACAGGCTTGGTTTTCCTTCATCCAGTGTTTAAGGCAGGGCTGTCAAACTCATTTTAGTTCAGTTCCACATTCAGCTAAATTTGATCTGCAGTGGGCCGAACCAGTAAAATAATAACAGAATAATATACAAATAATGTCAACTCCAAACTTTTCTCTACGTTTTACAATGAAAAAAGTAAAATTATTTTATGAAAAGGTTTACATCTACAAACTATCTTTTCAAACAAATAAGTGTAATTTTAACAATATTCTGCCTCAGTTTATCATTTACATGTTTACATTATAATATAAAACACACACCAAACATTTAGTAACAGGCAGAATCTTGTTATTAAAATTGTACTTACTTCTCTTAAGACACTTCAGGTTGTTCATATTTTTTCAGGTTATTCACATTTTTTGCGAAATTATACTTTGTTTTAGTGTAAATACATGAAAATATGTACATTTACAAAGAGGAACAGTTGGAGTTGTCATTATTTATATGTTATTTTGATAGTATTTTACAAGTCCCGCCCACTTGAGATTGAATTGGTCTGAATGTGGAACCTGAAATAAAAGGATTGTTAATATCTTAGTGTAATTTTTGCATTTCACAAATTCATCCCGAGGGCCGGAATGGACCCTTTGGCGGGCTGGATTTGGCCCCCGGGCCGCTTGTTTGACACCTGTGGTTTAACGTATACGACTGTGAGTCTCTTATGTCGAGTGGTAAACTGTTCCAATATTCAGTTCCAGTGGCTGAAAGTGTAGTTTGTCCAAAAGTAGTCCACCTCACAGCCTCCTCCAGCTGTGGCCCTGGTAATGTTCCACTGTTTACAAAAAATTGAATTCTGACCTAATACACATTGTGGAAAATAATCCGACCTTTTATAATACGAATTGCAAAGTGTGCATAATACGCTCACCCTGATACCAGAGGGTTCAAACAGGATTCTCAGGGTCAAGTCTAGTCACTGATTATGCAAACGGCTGCTCTCTCTCCACCGCCCCTAAAACACACAAGCACTGCAGCACCACTGTGTAATGAAATGCAACAAAAGCTGGGCAGAACTAACCTGCAAGAGGCGTGTCCTTTAGTCAAACATACACACCAGCGGAGCTACAATCACACACACACACACACACAAGCCCTGACATTCCCACCATTACAAGTGAACCTGTCTACGTCCGACACTACAAATGCTGCTCATCTCTGCAGAATCTGCTTTTAATCATCACTAATAAAAGAGTCTACAGCAAAATTCCCAGGTTTCCTTATTAGTGCTGGATTGTTTTTGTTCTAAAGACACATTAATGCTTTTGTTTTTAACTACACACATTTAAAATAACGGCAGATGACGACAGCATTAAAGAAACATACACCAGAGCTCAGTGTAATGTACAGGAACTACTCATCAGACATGTGCATCCTGACTGGAACATGGATGTTTACACTGTTATACTGGCACTTTTTGATACTACTTTTATGTATTGGTTTTCAATTGTCAATTTTATTTTATATTTTTTCAGTATTTGTATTTTATTGTGTTGTATATTAGTTATAAGTGCACTGTCACTAGCAGAGACCACCTGCAATTTTGTTGCACAACGTGTGATGACAACTAAGCCTATTCTAGCCTATTCTATTCTATTCTATTCTATCTCTGCAGACAGTGGTCACCCTCTGTCTGCTGAATACTAAATGCTTCCATCAGGACACAGACAGTCTGTCAGTCTGTCCACGTGCAGGACAAACAGACTGGAGAACTCATTCATACTTGTGTCCACTGGCCTTTTGAAGAGGATTACATCACACATGTACCTCCAAGTATTTTTATTTTTTCATTTTTTATTTGTGTGTGTGGATTGTTGTTTTTTATGTTTGACTTACTGCTGGCTGTAAAATGAACTGCCCTTCTGGGATAATAAAGTACACCTTAACCTGTTCTATTCCATTCCATTCCATTCCATTCCATTCTATTCTATTCTATTCTATTCTATTCTATTCTATTCTATTCTATTCCATTCTATTCTATTCTATTCTATTCTATTCCATTCTATTCTATTCTAACATTCTATTCTATCCTAAAATTCTATTCTTTTCTATCCTAACAGTCCTGTTCTATTCTATTCTATTCTATTCTAACAGTCTATTCTATTCTATTCTATCCTGACATTCCATTCTATTCTATTCTGTTCTATCGTAAAATTCAAATCAATGCAATTCAATTCTATTCTATTCTATTCTATTCTATCCTGACATTCCATTCTATTCTATTCTATTCTGTTCTATCCTAAAATTCAATTCAATTCTATTCTATTCTAAAATTCTATTCTATTCTATCCTAACATTCTATTCTACTCTATTCTATTCAATTCAAACATTCTGTTCTATTCTATTCTATTCTAAAATAACACCTCATGGTCAAACTCCTACAGTTGATGTTCCCAGTGAATATTTCCAATTCCTCGCTCCATTTTCACTCATATTCAAGGATATTCCATAAATTCCAGCGGAGCGCTGAACCTGCTCTGCTGACTTTACAACCAGGCTCAGCGTCTCGTTCAATGACATCTGATAAAACGTCCCAGTCACAAAAACAGGCAGATGTAGGGCTCCGACCACATGCTGCATCCTCTAAACCTTCCCCTTAGATTCCACCCGTTGTGGAGCCGACAGAGGGTCCGCTCTGATTCAAAAACAGCCATAACAGACGCCTTTAAGCACAGGAGTATTGGATCAGACCCATTTTTAAAATCCTGACCTGAATCTCTTCAACGGAAATTGGAATTAGTCCCAGACCTCCAGGTTGTGGTGTAATGTGCCACTTAGGGTATTATCGTACCTAAAAATGAATGCGTATGTGTGTGTGTGTTTCCTTTACGTCACAGGGATGTAAATCTGTTGCAACAGTCGGGGTTCTGCTGCTTCACAAAAAAACACAATGTACAGGTTCCAACAACATGGATCACTAGAGTTGACTGAGTTTGTGTTTGTGTGTATACCCTGACTGATCTGTTATTACTGGGGTGTCAAAGTCATTTTAGTTCAGATAGATGTATTTTATTTATGCTAAACTGGGAAATTACAGATTTTCAGGGGAAATTCAGGGGCCACATACAGCCTAATATGATATAAAATGGGTGGGAGTGGTAAAATAATATAAATAATAGAAAAAGAACTTATAATAATGTTAACTCCAAAGCTTCCTCTATGTTTTTGAGTGAAGAAAGTCAAACTCCATATGAAAATGTTTACATACTTGAACATAACATTAAAAACCTGAAAATTATTTTAAAAAATAAGTGCAATTTTAACAGTGTTAAAATGTGCATCACAACTTACAGATCACAGTGGATCTACAAATACACAAAACATTTAGTAAAAGGCAGAATATTGGTAAAATCAGACATACTTCTCTTTAGACATTTCAGGTTGTTCATATTTGCTCTGGTTATTTACATTTTTTGTAAAGGGCTAGTCTGCAAATTTAAACATTTTTATGCAATTTTACTCTTTTTTCCTTTTTTTTTTTAAACAAAGAGTAAAATGTGCAGTTTTCATTATTTACAGGCTATTATGATCGTATTTTACTGGTCTGATCCACTTTAGATTGAAATGACCTAAACTGATTTTAAAGAAGTGATATTTTGCTTTTTATAAAAAAATTTTCAAAATGGAATTCTTCATTTTCAAACATTTCCTTGTGGTCTTTATAAACTGTAAATGTTCTGCTTGGGTCTGAATTCTTCATTCATTCAACTCCACAGGTCCATCTTCAACCCTATTTCTGAGTAATGACACGAGAAAGGTGGTTCGGAGCGCTGGCCCTTTAAATGCACATGAGCCACTTCAGGCCCCGCCCCCTCCAGGTTATTGGCTGTGCTGCTCTGTCCCGTTCAACCAACAACTGAACAGTTTAGGTAATCAGCTCCAAGTTTGGACATATTTTCAGTTTTTACTCCAACCGCTGCTGCTGATAAACAATTATGTCGTACTCAGACAAATGTTCGTCTGAAGTCTGGACCTTATATGTGCAAATGTCGTGACGTAACTAGTTATAAAACGTAACAAATTAAGCAGGAATTCAAACAGGTTGTAGAAATCCACTCAATTTTTGCCCAAATGAATATAAAGATATCTTTGCAGCACTTGGAGGGTTCAAATTCAAACTGTATGAACTATTAAATAAAACAAATAAATGAACCACAGACTAATAAAAGTGGGTTTAGATAAATATGAGCCCTTTAAGACATTTCAGGTTGTTCATATTTGTGTAAAAGGACAGTTTGTTAATGTAAACATTTTACTTTTTTTTTTACACCAAAACAAATACAACATTTGCAGTTGTCATTATTTACAGGTTATTATGATAATATTTTACTGGTCTGACCCAACTGAGATCTAACTGGTCTGTATGTGGAACCTAAATTAAAATTATTTTGACACCATTAATAGTTAATATTTTCAGTGTAACTTTTGGATTCCCCACATTTATCCCACGGGCCGGATCGGACCCTTTGGTGGGCTGGTTCTGGCCCCTGGGCCGCATGTTTGACACCTGTGTGCTATTACATGTGGTAGCAGGATACTGTGAGTAGTGAAATAAGGACAGAGACAAGTGGGAAAGAAAAAAGAAAAAAAAACTAGGCCACTAAATTAAATTACTAACACGAGTGGAGCACACATAAGGTCTCCAATGACGGCAGATTTATCAGTAATTGAAACAAACGGAGTCTGTGTGACACGCTGAACCCTCAAACACTAAAAACACTAGAACACTTTCCAAAGGAACTCAACACACGCCCACACATGAACATACAGAATCTGCCCACTGCATGGAAGAAAGAGAGTTTTCTGTCAAATCTACCTCGACTTTCTTTTTTTTTAAAATTTAACCCGGAAAAACTAATTGAGATTAAAACTCTTTTGCAACACTGTCCTGGCCAAGTCAGCAGCTGATTTCACCCATACATTGACACTAAAAATGAACATAAAACACATGAAAAAACTCAGTTCTAAAACCAAATATAAAACACTAAACTAAAAACATACATATAAAACACCATCAATAATTTAAAAGGTACTAAAAATATAACTATGTTCCTTAAAAGCATCTCAAAGCAGAATCCATATCAATCTATTAGAAAAACATCCAGATTCATCCTTTTATTCACATAAAATGACTTTGAATGTATTTAAACAGACCAGTTCCTTCAGTTTTATCTGCTTCTGTAGGTCGTTAAGGCATTTAAAAGCTTTCTGTCCTAGTTCTGTTCTGACTTTTAGAACATGTAGAGATAAAAACATGTAAGAGGTGAAAAAATAAAGCAAACAAAAAAAAAAGAACTACCTGATACCAGCTTATCGAATTAAAAATAATTTAAGATAGAAAAATAAAAATCCATATTTCAGTTTCTAAAAGAGCACGACTCCCATCACATAAACAAAGGTTACACAGAATGCAACCAGAGAAGGAAGGAGGGATTAAAGAAGGAACCAAAGAAATGAAAAACAGAGCAACAGAGAGGAGGAAAAATGAGGAAGAGCAGCAGTGATGGCTGGACAGACCTACCACCGGTCTGGGCGCTCGGGGGGGTCTGGAGTGGGCCACCAGCCGAGCCAAAGCGTCCTCTTCGCCCGGCCGGTCCACGACGTGGGCGTCGTACGCCACCATGATGGACACCTCCTGCATCATCTTGACTCCTGCTTGCTCCCGGCAGCAAGACGGAGGAGAGGAATGATGGAGGAGGAAGATGGAAAAGCGGAGGGGAAAAGGGAAGGAGAAGGAGAAGGCTGCAGCCGACAGGTTTTCAGTCTGAGAGTGGAGGAGGCAACGGGCTGGTTTTCAAGAGTCCCCGAAGAGCCCAGCCCCGCCCACTGAGAGGAGGAGGAGGAGGAAGAGGAGGAGGAGGAGAGAGGGCAGTACAACACACCTGTTTGTTCTCCCTCTCCTTCTGTAACGCTAGAAGTGTGCGACAAAGGAGGATGAGTTTGCTTTTTCTTCCTTTCCCACTGAGTGAGTAGTTTCTGTGCTCCCTCTCCTCCTCCTCCTCCTCCTCCTCCTCCTCCTCCTCCTTCTATTCCTCCTTCTCTTATCTCTCTCTTTTTAGGCTGAAGTCGGAGGATTTTTTTTTCTATTTCCTGCTGCTGCTGGTAAAAATAAGATAAAGGCTTCGTCTCTGTCGGCTGTTTACACACTGTGTGAGTGTGTGTGTGTGTGTGAGTGTGTGTGTATGTGTGTTAGTGTGTGAGTGTGTGTGTATGTGTGTTAGTGTGTGAGTGTGTGTGTGTGTGTGTTAGGGGTTCACAGCGATAGGAAGGAAGTTGTCAGATCAACCACAGTGACTTGCTGGTCAGAGTTGCACATCGCTCTAACGGTAAAAAAAAAAAAAAAACCAGGAAGTGAAATGAAACAAACTACATGAATGTTCTGGATGACTCCTGTGTTTAATGACACCCCCCCACCCCCACCCCAGGGGGGAAAAACTACCTGGCGACCTCTCAGTCGTGACGGTAACAGACTCCTCCTCTCTCTGCATTAACAACCTCTTTGTTATTCATTTTTCCAAATAATGTGTTCCGTAACAAAACCCCAAAATGAAGACTTCGAACACTAGAACAGGTCACATTAACCCAAACACACATGAACCATTTAAGAACAAAAGCACAATACTGTGACAAGCAACATAACTGACTGAAACAGACCATAATAACTCCAGGTAGAGTTCCAGATCTTGTTACCACCTCCCACCAATAGATGGCGGACATGTGCCCCTTCAGTCCTAACACCATTTAAGGGCATGTTCCAATTCAAACTGAAGAAGATAATCCAGTTTAAAGGCGTGGTCCTGACAAAATGACAAAAAAAAAAAAACCACAAAGAAAACGTTGATGTAAATATGTTCAAAGTTCAATTTCACTAAAATGTATGCAATCCAATATGGCCGCTGCCGTGTGACATCACAACATGCAAATTGGTAAATTTACTCCAATCATAAACTGATAACATCCCAAAATGTAACTATATATTTTAAACATGACATTTGCAATTTAGAATTTGTTGTAAATTTGATCATTTTATTTGGAAAATTTCATATACATAAAAATAACTATACGAAAACACACCCAAATTTTAAAATCTTCCCAATGGAATTTGAAAAATATATTAAATCTTTAGAATTTATCTTTAACAAAAAAAGCTCTAGCACCCTTATAAACAATTCTTTAAAATAGACTGAACTCTGTTGCATTTTTTAACTTATTTTTATTAGATTTATTTTTATTTATTTATTTATTTATTTATACTATTATTTGTCTATTCTGCTTTGTGTCCTTAAATCTATGCATTATTTTCTTAAACTTATTTATTCAAATGCTTTTTCCTTTTTGACATCTTATTGTTTGTTTAAAATTTATGTCTTGTATACCCAAATATTTTCAATAAAGTTGAAAAAAAAAAAAAAAAACTCCCATCATAAACTTTGAGTCATACCTGATATTTTTCTCATTCACAGTATGACTTTATCTCTAACCATTTCCAATCTACAGCTTTTTGAAATCTTAATATCAAAATTTAATATTCACAATAATGGGAAAAAAATGGTGCCTAAAGGTTTAACCTGTATTCTTGAAATATGTTTGTATGAAATATGAAAAATAAATATGAAATATGTTTTTATTGTTAAATATTTTCCATAAAAAATATAAGCAAAAATATGGGCATCTTGTATAATAAAAGGGAAGTGGACTCTTGTTGTGTGTGTGTGTGTGTGTCTCAGACATCACACTAAATCCATACAGAGCTGACTGCTGCAGTTTGGAATACTTATGAACTTTTGGTCTAGGAACAGACCAGTGAAAACGGCAAGTTGATAGGACCAATATTTTGGGCGATATTAGTAATTTTGAATATAATAGCCTTACAATCACGTTGCTATACCCAGAAGGCTTTGGCACTGACTGCTGGACAAATGCGGTACTGCATGCACGAATACACAGCAGATATCTGTGCTGGGGGACCGGGATGTTGCCCGTCAGGGTCGGGATGTGGATTTTAACCCCCCCCCCTTTCACATCCCACCCTCAGTACTGACAATGATTAAGTCTGGGATCTAGCTCAGGGCTCTCAAACTCAGGTTCTTTCTGGTTCCACATTCAGCCCCATTTGACCTCCAGTGGGTCGGACCAGTAAAATAACAGCATAATAACCGATAAATAATGACAACTCCTAATTGTTGTCATCGTTTTAGTGCAAAAAAAACACCATTAAATTATGAAAATACTTACTTTTATAAACTATCCAAACAAAAAAAGATGTGAATAACCTGAAAAAACTGAAATTTCTTTAGAAAAATCAGTGCAAATTTAACAATATTCTGCCTCAACTTATCATTTCTACATGTGCATTATGGATCACATCTACACAGACACTAAACACTGAGGAACAGGCAGAAAAGAGTTCAAATTGTGCTGAATTTTCTTTAGACATTTCAGGTTCATATTTGTTCAGGTTATTCACATTTTATTGTTACAGGATAGTTTGTAAATGTAAATATTTTCATAATTTAATGTTATTTTTTGCACTAAAACAAAGACAAAAATTTGAAGTTGTCATTATTTATAGGCATAATATAATATTTTCACATCAAACTGAGAAGAAAATCTGGAGTCATTATTTTTTGTCGGTCATTCTGCTGTTATTTCACTTATCGGTCTGTATGTGGAACCTGAACAAACATAAATTCCACAGCCTTGACTGTGGAATTTTTGCACTTAGTAAATTCATCCCACAGGTCAGACTGGAACCTTTGGCGGGATGCATTTGGCCCCCGGGCCGCATGTTTGACACCCCTGATCTAGAGTGTGCTAGTTTATACCTATAACATCCATTAGGTAAAATTTATCCAAATAGATATTCATTTATTTTCACACTTTTTTAGAAAATGGACAATCTGTAACTTATGTCAACCCATTTAAATTTACAGATTAAAGACATTTATACACCAGGGGCAGGACAAAAAAAACACATGAAATCTGTTCACACTGGCCCCTGTCTGTGATCCAGCATTCTCACATTCAATTCACAGAAAATGTGAATAACCTGAACAAATATGAACAATATAAAAGAAGTGCAATTTTAACATTATGCCTGTTACTAAATGCTAAACTGAGACATAATATTGCTAAAATTGTGATTATTTTTCTTACATTGTTGATAGTTGTTCAATTTATTCACATTTTTTGTGAATGGATAGTTGAACTTTTTAATGTAATTTAATGTATTTATTCAATTAGATGAATCAGTGATAAAATGATAAAATTAACTCATCAAATATTTCAGAAATACTTTATATCTGTCACTTCAACATGAATGTTCATCTAAAGCTGCAGAAGCTACTAATAAATATAAGTGTACAGTCGTGGAAAAAATTATTAGACCACCCTTGTTTTCTTCAGTTTCTTGTTCATTTTAATGCCTGGTCCAACTAAAGGTACATTTGTTTGGACAAATATAATGAGAACAACAAAAATAGCTCATAGTAGTTTAATGTCAGAGCTGATATCTATCCATTTAACATGTTTTCTTGATAAAAAACCCAAATCACTTCAGTTCTTCCATCAGTATCTATGGCATTGTACTGACAAAAACAGTGCTTTTAGACATTCAGTGTTTTCTTTTCTGTCTGTTTTAGTCACATGATACACACAGGAGTCAGGACTTTATTGCATAACCATTGTTTCTGATGACTTTTGATGGTCTAATAATTTTTTCCGCAACTGTATCAGCAGCAGGTTTGGCCTCTGTGTATAATTCAACATCACATTTGTCTGTTTTGAACCCACACATCTGAGTGTTCGGTTATCCCACATTATAGTGCCGTCCTGTTAATCCTCTAATCATCTGTAGCTCTTTCTGAATGTATTTATGCGAACCACATCATCAGACGTCCACAGAAACCCTTTGCTTTCTGTCCTTTTCATACATAAACATCCCGTCTTCTTTCTCTCCTGTCATTCTCCAGTGTGTTGACTTTTTCCTTTCGGAGGGATTTGCGGGTGACGATGGCAGAAACCGGATTAATCAGTCAAACCCAGAGCGGCGCATGAATATACAATATGTTTGGTCCGATTTTCTTCAAGTCCTGAGAAGTCATCACTCCAGCCGCGGTCCGGTGGATGTTAAAGGAGGCTGAGAAATTCAAATTTCTGCGATAATCCCCCGAGGAGCTAAGCCACCGACTACCCACTGTGTTCATCAAGCCAAGGTGCCGGTGAATTCTTTGGCTGTTTTAAGCCGCTTATAGAGTTCACTTGATCCGATTTAGACTTTGACAGAGAAAAATATGTAAAAGGGTGGGGGTGAAGACAAACCAAAATGGCTTAGACAAACTGGTTTGTGTTTTTCTCTAATGGTGGTTGAACGTGGCAGGTCTGTTCTACACGTTTCAATCTGACATGATGTATAATTGAGTACGTCTTCAGTTTCAGGTTTTCCTTTAAACCCATAAAGACCCAGTGCTACTTTTGTGGTACTTCCAAAATAATTTTTTCTCTATATTTGACTTTTCTTAAATGATTTATCATCATTTATTCTAATATTATCCTCTGTATTTTTTGTTTTTTTTCAGTGAAAATCAGGTCTTTTCCTATATTTAATTCATATTATTAAAATATTTATTTTATAGAGTTACAGCAAATGTCCAAGCATGAAAGAATTTAAAAGGAGGTACGAAGACACAATATTTCAGAGGTACAGGGATGAGGGAGGTGTTGGGGATGACTGGGTGTTCTAAAGATGTACAAGTATGTGGTAAGTGTATGTATATGTATGTATAGGTGTGTATGTGTGTGTGTGCATGTGTGTGTATATAAATGTATGTGTATATGTATGGGTGTATAGATCTGTGTATGAATAAGTATTTACATATATGTGTTATTGTATTATGTGTTCATATAACCCATATTATATTTGTTCATAATAATATAAAACCAGAAACCAAATTATTTAATAATAAGTATCAGTCATATTATGGTATATAGTACAGATCTGCTTAGACTAGGAAGGTTATTATTCTTATTAATTATAGAAGGAGAAGGGGTGGGAGTTTATAAGGGTGTATTCACACCTACCACGTTTGGTCCGTTTAAAATGGACCAGAGTTCGTTTCCCCAGAAAGTCCGGACTTTTTTTAGGTGTGAATACAAACATGCGAACTCTGATTCGAACCAAACAAGCGGACCCAGACCACCTCTTCTAGGTGGTCTGGGTCCGCTTCCAAACAGACTCTGGGCCGGTTCACTTCTGGTGTGAATAGAACCGACCTCGAACCGAACCAAACCAAGGAATCTTGCGTCTTTTTGTGCTTGACGAGCCACCGTAGCCGCTGGAAGTAGCCGAGGTTTATGGGTGTTCAGAGCGAACGGCAGCAGCTATGAGCTGTGGACAGACGTGGAGAAATGAGGAAACTGAATGTGTCACTGACATTTGGTCAGATGTCCGTATTACGAAACTGGCTCCGACTGAGCTTTTCTTGAGTGTTAACATTATTTTCGAAAATTTGTCTCAGTAAAAATACAATTTATATTCCGAAAATGATAACTGTATGTAGGAGGACCAGGATTACTTTCATCAACACCGGCCGTCTCTGGTTCACCCCGCCCCCGACTTTTCTGTCCAATGCCAGCGCAGTTCGTCACATGCGTGCTTCTGTTCACGCATTTTGGTCCACTTGCAAAAAGTGCGATGTGAACACGATCCGACCCAAATAAAAAAAAAAAGTCTGCATTTGATCCGAATCAAATAAGCGGACCAAAGGACTTTTCAGGTGTGAATACAGCCTAAGTTGTCCCAGTTGGCCTTACCGGCCGACACGCCAGTAAGCTAAAAACTGAAATTTCTTGAAAAAATACTTGTGATTTTAACAATATTACTCCAAAAAACATTAAATTATGAATATAATTACATTTACAAACAAAAAAGATGTTGACAATCTGAAAAAAAGAAATTTCTTGAAAAAAATAATTGTAATTTTAACAATATTACGCCTCAACTTATCATTTCTACATGTGCATTACAGGTCAGATCTACAAAAGCATCAAACATTTAGTAACAGGCAGAAAATTGTTAAAATTGCACTGAATTTTCTTTGGACATTTCAGGTTCATATTTGTTCAGATCATTTACATTTATGCATTTGGCAGACGCTTTTTTCAAAGCGACTTACGGGGGAAGATTAACAATTAAGCTCTCTCTCTCATTGCTAAAGGTAATGTTAGTTTGTTAATATTTTCAGAATTTTATGTTATTTTTTTTTCACTAAAACAGACAAAAAATTGCAGTTGTCATCTATAGACATAATGCAATATTATTTTTTTCACATTAAACCATCTGGAGATCAAACTGGGCTGAATGTGGACCCTGAAAGAAAATAAGTTTGACACCCCTGGTCTGATGTAATACAACACGTTATCATATTCTACAAAATCCTCTCATATTTAGAACATGGCCGTCTTGATATTTAACGTGGACTCCTGTGAGTGCGACGTGGCGGACTGTGTGCCAAGATATGAAAGTATAAATCTGGTTTGACGTGGCACGGTGAGACGTATCCAGGTGTAGTCTGGTATCGGATAATGCGACGTGACGCTCTGGATTGTAATGCGAGGCTTGGTCACATGGTGCGACATGACGCGGCTGGATGTGTGTAGATAGTGAAGTGACACGGTGTGATCTGTCTGCGGACGTCTTTGGCTTAATGGTGTGTTAAATGGAAGGGAAGTCGGACTCTTTTATTTTCCCTCATTCTCCTCAGGCCTAGTTTCGACCGCGTGCCTACATTTTTTAATTACGTCTCTTTCCACCAGACTCGTTCCATATATTTTCATCCACCGGGACTGATTTAACGCTTAGACTTAAAAGACTTAATAGAACGACTGGTATTGAAAAGTGGGAAGTAGACACGAGTGCAAACTATGAATCGATACCTTCTTCTCTCCTCACACAAAACATAAGAACAAATCTACAGGGCGTCCTTAAAGTCTCTACAATTTAATTAATTTATTGCAAAAGCAAATGAACAGACAAATCTGTGGAAACGAGTGATGCCAGGCGCAACAAACACATATTGTATCTTATTTGTGCATTTAAAAGGATGTAAAAATCCAGTATAATAATAAAATATAGAGCATTATCTGAATAAGTGACAGTGTAGTTATAACATAGAAGTACGCATAAAATAAGATATTATTGTAATTATCTTTTTTTTTAATATGATTTTATTTAACCCTTTCATGCATGAATTATGAGAACCTTAGTAAAGATTTTCATCTTGAGTGTTTTTATTCCTCCTTAGACATGAAAAAAAAACCCAATGCGATCGTTTTTTTTTTTTTTTCATGGAGTTACAAAAATGTCCATGCGTTTAATTTTTGAAGTAAAGAAATGTGAGTTTAAAACCCAATATCAGAAAGTACGGAAGAGGATTAGGGCCACTAGAAAAAAAAAAATCATAAATTAAAATAATGTCCAATATATGTATATTTTTAATTATTATTATGGAAAAAAAGTCAGAATTCTGAGATTAAAGTCAGAATTCTGAGGAAAAAAGTCAGAATTCTGAGATGAAAGTCCAGTGGCCCTAATCCTGTTCCGTAAGAAAGTAATATGGAAACAATAAAATAAAAACATTTTTAATGCTGCAAATCTGATGTTTTCTCCCATTTTAATATATTCTAATGCTAATTATTACTCACTTCATGGAGATAACATACAAAAAAACCTTTGTGTCTAACGAAAAACAAGTGATTTACACTCAGACATGTTAATGCAGATCAGTTTTATCAAGAACAGCAAAGTTACAGTAATGGTATGAATGTCAGTATATTATGGGATGGTGCATAAGTGTCCACTGTGTTGGCTGATATGGAACTAAAACAACAAAACCCATGAATATACAAGAGAACAGCTGGAGAAGAACTGTCCATTTTTTGCGAAATTAAACTTTGTTTTAGTGTAAATACATGAAAATATTTACTTTACAAAGAGAAAAATTTGGAGTTGTCATTATTTCTATGTTATTATGAGAGTATTTGACTGGTCCTGCCCACTGGAGATTGAATTGGTCTGAATGTGGAACCTGAACTAAAAGGATTGTTAATATTTTAGTGTAATTTTTGCATTTCTCAAATTCATCCCATGGGCCGGACTGGACCTTTTGGTGGGCTGGATTTGGCCCCCGGGCCGCATGTTTGACACCTGTGGTTTAGAGGGAAATAACCAAAAATACCTCTTACTAATTTTACTCACGGCAGCCATTAAATGCATCACTATGAAGTGGTTGAAACCTGAACCTCCCACATGTAACATTTAGAATGAAAAAGTGAGCGAAATCTATCAGATGGAGTAAATTACTAATATACTTAGAATTCAGGGAGAGATATTTACAAACAGATGGAGTTCCATGATTAAGCTTTTAATGCAGTAAGCATTCAGAAGTGGTCATCTACATACGTGTGTTTTTGTCATTCATGTTTCATTTTTGATTAATTGTAATCAATATTTACTGCAGATATCCATTTTTTCTTTTTTTTTCTTCATGTGTGCCATATGGGGATGTTCGATTAAATATGTTAATATATGTAAAATGTCTTGTATATGTGTATGAGCAAAATTAAATTAAAAAAAAAAAAAAAAAAACTCCAATAACCACTGAGTACATAGAACAAATCAGATTAACATATCTCATCAACTGCTTTTGTAATAAATGTTTTAAATTAAGAGACCCCGTAGTTCAGACATCTACATTCATACACTCACCGGCAGCAAATGTTTAACTAATTTATTCATAAAAACACACACTTTAATGGAGTGAACAGCGGCCGAAGTGGATGAAGAGTGGATGAAGCCCAGATGAACTAAAATACACACAGGCCGTTCAGACAGGAGGAAGTAACCCGAGGACAGACACCAACACCCATCATCCCCAGATGATCTGTCAGCCTTCATTTGTTTCCTTGTATCAGTGAGTTAACAGTGGAAGGAGTTTATATTTTTCAGGTTTTTTATTGTCTTTAGTTGCAAATGGTCATCTTAGCCCAACTGAAAGCTCAGTTTAAAGGTCTACTGTACAGGTTTTTTCTCAAAAAAAAAAAAAAAAGGATCAATGTCTCTGTATGTTAGCGTCATGTTCTGTCAACAATCAATAAGTTGAGTGTGTGAGGTTGTCAGCTTCTGTCTCTGTGTTCCAGTCCTGTGGTCTGGATGCACATCAATCTAACAACAGAAGTGGGCGGGACTCACTGGAGGAGAACTCAACTAATTCAGTCAAAGTCCAGATATGACTTCTATCAGTGAGCAATAGGAACTAGACTGATATTTGTAACCGTTTACGTGTTATAAACCATCAACATATGGACTGCTGTGAGTAAAGGCGCATTTTTAATATTTCAAAAATATCTGTATAAATTCAAAAATCTAAATTTGTCAAAACTGTGAACAAAGTTTGTAGACATTGTCCCAAGGAAGCTGCATAAAAATTTTTAATGAATCCAACCAGTGATTTCAGAGACACAGACTGTTGAAATCTAGACATTGGTGACCTTGAGTTGACCCTTCCAGGTCACTTAAGGTCAAAGGTCATGGACCTAAAATGAAAGTCCATATATGACTTCCTATCAGTGCTCAGTAATAACTATATTGATATTTGTAACCATTATATATTTTTTATTTTATTTATTTATTATTTTAACTTTTTTTTTCTCTTTTTTTTGTTTCTTTACATTTCTTAAACTTTTTTAAAATTATTATTTATTTATTTATTTATTTATTTAGATAGATAGATAGATAGATAGATAGATAGATAGATAGATAGATAGATAGATAGATAGATAGATAGATAGATAGATAGATAGATAGATAGATAGACAGACAGACAGACAGACAGACAGACAGACAGACAGACAGACAGACAGACAGACAGACAGACAGACAGACAGACAAATGCGGTCACCACTCCACAAACACAGCCATACCACATCAGCACTCAAATAAATAAATGGACGAAATTTCGTTGTGCCTCGCATAATGACAATAAAGAGTCTATTCTATTCTATTCTATTCTAAAATGCAGAGTATAAGTAGCTGTGAATAACTGAAATTAAAAAGAAGTAGACTTAAAAGACAAGATGTGTGTTCTACCCATCACATAAAAACATAAAAGCACAAAAACATAGAAACCCTTTATTTATTTATTTTATCTGCATTTTACCTGTAACCATTATAAACCATCCAAATACGGTCCATTATAAGTAAAGGCACATTTAAAAGGCAAACTTTAAAAATGAAAATTTGTCAAAACTGTGAACAAATTTGTCCACATTTGTCCCATATAAATTTGAAATGAATCCGAAATGACATGAAATGATGAAATATGTTCTTAATTTAACGCTATGTTTTTTGCACTAAAAGAGAAACATTTGTTGTTGTATTTATAGGCTATTATGTTATTATTTTACTGGTCTGACCCACTTAAGATCAAACTGGGCTGAATGTGGAACCTGAACTAAAATGAGTTCAACACTTCTGGTTTAAAGTCTAATTTTTTTTTAGGTTCCTTTCTTCTACTTTTTGGATTTCTATAAAACTCTCCCCATGCTTTAGGTCATATTTATGCTGAGGCAGTAAACATTCACCAGATTAACACACTTTCAAACACTCCTGTACATTCACTTGATTGTTAATACCCGTGTAAGTGTCTTTGCGCTCTTGTACGACATAAATGCCTGACATGACATTTTTGTATCGCTGCAGGATTGTGCAATAGTAGCATTATGCTAACAAACCACCAGAGATAAAGTGCAAGTCACAGTTCAGGATATCCTGTATGTAGAAGCACAGAGAGACGTACAAGCAGGGAGAGAATGAACACACCGAGCCATGAATTCTGCAAATATGAGACTGAGAAATAACAGAGTATCTCTACCTTCGTACCCGGTGGACGTTTCTTTTTTTGTATAAGAAAGTTAGAAATGAATGCTTCTACTTGCTGGAGGGGTTGCGGGGACACAGAGGCAAACCACACCCACATTTTTTTGGTCCTGTGTGAAAATTACAACTTTTTGGAAAGATGTTGGAATAAAAATGGAACAGATTTTGGGTTTTAAATTACAACAACCCACTCTTCCACTTTTGTTAGGAGATCTTCATGACCATTTGACAATAAATGACAAATACCTCCTAAAAAATTTTGGTGCTGCAGCAAAAAAAAAAAAAAAAAAACAATCACTCGAAAATGGCTTCAACTTGAGCCACCGGTGCAACAGGACTGGATGAAAATAGTAGATGAAATTCACAAAATGGAAAGATTAACATTTATGCTAAGGCTGCAAGATGCACTTTACATGAGAAGGTGGAACAAATGGATTGACTTCTTTAAGGCAGGGCTTCAAAACTCAGGTCGGGTCAAACTCATTTTAGTTCAGTTCCACATTCAGCTAAATTTGATCTAAAGTGGGCCGAACCAGTAAAATAATAACATAATAATATATAATGTCAACTCCAAAATTTACTCTATGTTTTAGAGCGAAAAAAGTAAAATTAAACACTGAAAATGTTTACATCTACAAACTATCCTTTCAAACAATGTGAATAACATGAACAAACTGAAACAATAAGTGTAATTTTCACAATATTATGCGTCAGTTTACCATTTCCACATGTTCATTATAACTCACAGATCACAGTGGGTCTACAAATACACAAAACAGTTAATATCAGGCAGAATATTGTTAAAATTGTACTTACTTTTCTTAAAACATTTCAGGATGTTCAATATTTGTTCAGGTTATTCACATTTTTTGTGAAATTATACTTTGTTTTAGTGTAAATATTAGGGCTGGGCAAGTTATCGCATTATTACCGTGTTAATGCATTCATTAAATAACGTCGACAATTTTTTAAAATCTCCCGTTAATGCCGTTTTATTCTAACTCCTATTCTTCTGCCCCTGCTTGTGTGCGTGTAGCGATTAGCTCGGCAGGTAGACAACAGGTTTCCCAAGAAAAGCCGGACGCCCAAAACTTCTCTCCAACTCTTTTACTGTAGACTCACTGTAAAACTGCAACATACAAACAAAATATGTCTCGGTTCTGTTCATTGCATTAGTACATTTACATGGCATTATACATTTAAATGAATGGAAAAAAGATCGCTAGCTTGATGCTAACTTGAATGGGAAAATCCAGACACACTAACAATTAGCATTTACAGATTAACTTTAAGTTTACAACGTCTTTTTATCCTGCAACAAAGGTTCACATCAGAGATATTTGATACTATTCATTCTTATAACAACTGATTGTAAAATACTCACGGGCAAATGTTTTTGGGGCCATACAAGCAGAGTGAAAGAAACGTGTCTGTTAGTTCCTTCTTATGTCCAAACTGACTACGGGAACACCGAAAGGACAAAACATACGTTAGTGCAACTTATTCCCACCACTAGAGGGCCCCCTTTGCTTGGTTTGAACAACTGAACATCACATATTATTGGTCTTATTAGTATTAGTACTTATTAGTGGGTTTAAGACTCCTGTCAATCACTCACAACCGGAAATAAACATGTGTGGACATAAACATGGAGAAAAGTAGCGGCCTGTTCCATGGACATTTTCATTTTCAATGTCTTCAGATGGTGGGGGGGAGAAGGATACAGTTGTTTGTAAACACTGACATGTGGAATTATCTTTTATCACTGGAGTACTTCAAGTCTGAAATATCACTGAAAGGAAACACACGCTGTTGATGCTGGCAACCCCCCCCCCCCCCCCCCCCCCCAATATAACTATGCAATTAATCGTGATTAATTGCAGAAATCCACACGATTAATTGCGATTAAGAATTTTAATCTCTGCCCAGCACTAGTAAATACATGAAAATATTAACATTTACTAAGAGGAAAAAATTTGGAGTTGTGAGTATTTATAGATTATTATGAGAGTATTTTACTGGTTTGACCCACTTGAGATTGAATTGGTCTGAATGTGGAACCTGAACTAAAAGGATTGTTCATATTTTAGTGTAATTTTTGCATTTCACAAATTCATCCCAAGGGCCGGACTGGACCCTTTGGTGGGCTGGATTTGGCCCCCGGGCCGCATGTTTGACACCTGTGCTTTAAGGACAATTGCTGTGTGGTTTGTCTCAGTCCTGTGGAACGCTGTGTAGACTGCCGCTGTCGACATTTAATTGTGTAACTTGATTGTTATCTCGTTGCTGTAACCTGGATTTCTTGGTAATTAGACTATGTTTGTATCTGTTGCCGATCGTTGTTTGTTGTGTTCTGTTTGTCAGAATTATAAATAACACTGGTCAACAACAAATTTATTAAGTTTTTTGAGCTGATTTAGGATAATTTTGGTGTGCTGAAGCCAAAAATCACATTAATTTTGCTCAATCAGGTCAACTTTCTGAACTATGCTACATATTGACTTTTTAACATTTTTGCTTACATTTATGGGCATTTTCACATCATATGATACAAAATTCTTTATATTTCTTGCAATAAACGAGTTCTGAAGATTTGACTTTTGCCAATTTATGATTAATGTTTTTTTTAATATTACAGGTGAATGAAATGGCTTCGACTAGAAGATCTTGCAAAAATAAGCCTGGCGTATTCTGCTACATCTACGGTGAATACAACATTGTACCTAACAGGAATCAAGTCACAAGTTTCATAAAGTGTGCTTACCAATCTTATTTTGGTATTAATTATTATATTTTGCGAGAAGATCAAATTTTTCAAAATCAAATTAGCAAAAAAACCTGACCTGATTGAGAAAAACAGATGTCATTTTTGGATTTAGCGGTGCAAAATGGTCCTAATTCAGCTGAAAAAACCTAGACAACTTGCAAAAAACATTTTTTTGTAACCCAGTGTAATCAATAAAAACTAAGTGTCAAAAAAAGAAAGTCAGAAATGTTAACAATGTCCACAAAAAATAACAGAGTGGAGAGTGACAGTGAGCAGTCATAGGACTAAAAATGAGCCGAGAGGGTGGAACGACCCTTATCTCCTCCATCGTTCTCTATCAACTCCTTCTTTCCTTCCTCTCTCTTTCTCTCAACAAACTAACAAACCACAAGCACAAACCATCACATACACTGTGTTCTGCCTTCAGTCTCTGGTGACCTCAGCAAATTCTCCAAATACCACTGGCCTCATTAAGGTCAACGGGAGGATGAGAACACGCCTGTATGTGTGTGACGGTACATTTAATGAACACACACCGAGGTACGCTCTGAAGAAAACTCTGACTATCATCCGTAACTGCCTTCGTTTTTCTACTGAAACGAGGCCGCTGTGCCGACGACGGTAGCATTTAAAACCTCAGAGCATCAAAAACAGCAACAGAAAAAAAAAAAAAAAAAAAAAATTCAAGAAAAATCAGAAACAAATAACAGGAAAACCACACGCAAATGACGGAGATTCAGCGTACAGATCCGGTACAGCGTGGATGATCTGTCCACGTGCACAAAAGGAGTGACAAAAACTGATGTGACCTTTGACCCCTCTGGTAAAACATATTTCAGTGTCTTCATGGGAGACGCTTTATACACTACTAACAAAAAGTGAAGGACATTTTTAATTTTTAGGCTATTTTTGTT
This sequence comes from Sphaeramia orbicularis, assembly GCF_902148855.1. Taxonomy (NCBI): domain Eukaryota; kingdom Metazoa; phylum Chordata; class Actinopteri; order Kurtiformes; family Apogonidae; genus Sphaeramia; species Sphaeramia orbicularis. The sequence goes on from NC_043960.1 coordinate 5,261,127, forward strand.
CAGTTGGGATTCTTGCACAGCGCTTTTTACTTTTTTGTGTGTCAGTTTTTTTAATGACCAGACCAAGGTTCTAATAGTTTTGGATTTTTCATTATAGTTTAGTTTTTTTTTTTAGTTTTGACTTTTTTTTTTCTCTAATTCAGTTCGTTTTAATTCATTTTTAGAGCAGGTTTGATAGTTTTTATTAGTTTCCTTTTTTTTCTAAATGCTTAGTTTTAGTATTAATTTTAGTTTTGTCGTATCTTTTCTCTTCTTCTCCGTCGTATTCAAATAAATCCCAGACAGGACTCTGCTGCTTTCTCCCAACTTTAGTCTCCATGTTTCCAGGTAGAGTGGGGACCAGAAGACGACTGGAAACCACAAGTGATGGACTGTTAAGTTCAGCATCGTGCCGCTAGCTAAAATTGCTAGAGTGAAATAAATCAATTTCATATCAATCCGACGTTGACAAAGATGAAAACGAAGGGAATTTTATCCATCATTTTTATATGTTTTAGTTAGTTTTGTAAGGACACAATACAGTTTCAGTTAGTTATTTTTTCTTTTAATTAAAGTTTTTACTTATTTCAGTAAATGAAAATGCTTTTTCAACTCTAGTTTTCGTCATTTCGTTAGTTTTCGTTAACAATAATAACCTTGGACCAGACATAGTTTTATTTACAAATGGCAAAAATGACAAAAAAAGACCAAAAAAAAAAAGAAATATCCTTCACTTTTGTTTGTAGTGTATGTGTTCCAGTTATATATGATGTCTGTACAAACTCACAGAAAACTGCATTCCGGCCTGAAAACATTATTGTTTACTGCAGCTTTCCCTTAAACTCTTAATGTCTTTTAAATGAACATTAAAATCACATTTTATTACTGATGATTTTAATGTCTATTTTAATTTTCACGTTTTTATATTTTAACTTTCTCTCATCTTAAATGTATTTTTATGCCTATCCTGTGATGCTTTTATGTTTTATGTAAAGCACTTTGAATTGTCCTGTGCATGAAATGTTCTATACAAATAAACGTGCTTTGCTTTTGGTTTGTTGAGTTAACGGACTGTTTAACGCAGTGGTTTCCAACCTTTTTTGGCTCATGACTCCATTTTAACATCACAAATTTCTGGTGACCCCAGACATTCAAAACCGAGACTTTTTTTTTTTTTTTGCTAAAATTAATTTGTTTTTGATCATGTAATAGTTTGCTCTACTATGTTTCAAATAAAGGTTAATTTTAGAGGACATTTAGTCTATATAATGTATATTATTCTGGACGGAGGCAGAAAATCCACATGTAGATTACTGCACAAAGGGAGAATTGGATTTTCCTCGGTCAGGATATGTACAGTCAGTCCAGCTTGGATTTACAAGGCTGACAATTAATACTGAACAAACAAGAACTCAAACTATGAATTATGAAAGAGCTGCAGCATCTGAAACCGAACTCATGAACATCATGAGTTGGTGTAGAAAAACAAAAAAAATATGTTTGATGTCATCACACTGAAAACATATCTACTCATCCTTCTTTTTTTGGCTAACATCACCCAGCCCTAAAGTGAGGAAATGCAGTGGGCGTTCACCCTGGGTCTTACTTTGATGTTGCAGGCCTGTTCCATAAGCCTTCGGGCGTTTTCTGCAGCTCTGTAGCGTTTAGGAAGCTGGACCCTGAAGAACTTGAGAGCTCCTTCAAAATCCGCCTGCAAAAGGTCCTCTTTAGACGTCTGTGGAGACACAAGGAGGTGTCGAAAAAGGGGAGATGATGGAGGAGAAAGATAAGGGATAGTTACGAAAAAGACAGACTTCAAACAGGAAATTAAAACCCAAGGAAACAAAGGGAACATTTTCATATCAGCTGTAAGGAATACAGCCAGCAAACAGTGTTCCCTCTTTGTTTTTCATGTTTCTCACAAATCTATCCCATCATGCACTGAAAAAAACAAAACAAAGTTAAGCAACAAAACTGTTTGTGAAATATTAACACATTTAAAAGTGATTCATCAGGTTTAGACCGAGGCCATTAAAAACCGCAATGAAGGACTGAGTGTCATGCAGACTTCCAGACTTTAACTCCAACCTCCTGTTTTCCACTTCCACTTTTAGCTTTCATTATTCGTCTCCTTCCTGTTGCCACTGAGACAACTATTTTAAATGTTTCTTGCATTATTTTTAGTACTTAAAAAAAACAAAAAACAAAAAAAACTGAAATAACTAACTCCTCTGCGTGGGAGCCGAAAACCAAAAGTGTAAAACAGCAAAAAGCAGAACCGTCGGAAAACACACAACTGACATGAAATGAAGGAGAAGTCAGTGGTTAAAGAGGTTTAAACTACAGACGGCGAGCAGGTGGCATGGAAAGAAAAGTAGAGAGTGACTAAAGAACATCAATAACACCCCCTAGTGGTGAAAGAATCCACTGTCTCTGCTAAAAATGAACTTATTATGGACACACACAACTTACTGATCAGCAGTTAAAGCCATTAAGGTTGGTTTTGCACGAAATTTGTTGTCGTCAGCTCATACAGACAATGTCAATGTCCAATTAACCACGTCAAAGACAACGGTCACATCAGCCTTTAACCCATAAAGACCCAGTGCTACTTTTGTGGCAATACCAAAATAGTTTTTTCACTATATTGTAATTTACCACCATTTACACTAATATTATGCTCTGTTTTGCATTTTTTTTGGTGAAAATTAGGCATTTTCCTGTATTTAATTTACTGATCATATAGATCACAGGTGTCAAACATGCGGCCCGGGGGTCAAAACTGGCCAGCCAAAGATTCCAATCTGGCCCGCAGGATGAATCTGCAAAGTGCAAGTTAGGGCATCAAACTCAAAAATAGTATCATAATAACCTATAAATAATGACGACGCCAATTTTTTCTCTTTGATTTAGTGCAAAAAACATTAAAATATGAAAATATTGACATTTACAAACTATCCTTTAACAATAAAATGTGAATAACCTGAACAAATATGAACAACCTGAAATGTCTAAAGAAAATTCAGTGCAATTTTAACTATTTTCTGCCTGTTACTAAATGTTTTGTGCCTGTGTGGATCTGATTTGTAATGCACATGTAGAAATGATTAGTCAAGGCAGAATACTGATAAAATTGTACTTATATTTCTTTACAAATTTCAGTTTTTTCAGGTTATTCGCATCCTTTTTGTTTGGATAGTTTGTAAATGTAAATATTGGCATAATTTAATGCCATTTTTTGCATTAAAACCATTTGGAGTTGTCATTATTTATTGTCTGTCATGCTGTTTATTTTACTGGTCTGGCCCACTTCAGATTAAATTGGGCTGAATGTGGCCCCCAGAAGAAAATGAGTTTGACACCCTTGATATAGATGTTTGTTAAAGCTCAGATTAAAGTTGAGGTTTATTATATCAGAAACGAAGAAAACTGAAGAAAAAGTGACTTTTTCAGTCAAATCTCTCATGAACTGAACATAAACCAAGTGTGTCCATCTACTGCCACTGATCCAACCATTCACCAGTTATTCTATTATCCTCTGTATTTTGCATTTTTCAGTGTAAAACAGGTATTTTATTATATTTAATTTACTGATCATGTAGACATTCATGAAAATTCAAAGGTAAATTCAAAGGTTATTGTATCAGAAACAGACAAAACGGACAAAAAAGTGACTTTTTCAGTCAAATCTCTCATTAACTGAACATAAACCCAGTGTCTTCATCCACTGTCACTGATCCAACTCCATGGGTTTTATTGGTGAATCAATGTTGTAGAAGATGACGGTGTTTCCACGGTAATTACGGAGCCTCTGAACATCCAAATGGGTCATATCTGATGACCATGAAAAGACGACAAACTGTATTTTACATCAGTTATTGACATGGATTGATAGGATTAGTGGATCAACAGGTATTAAACAGTTTAGATCAGTAGATGCTTTTGGGTATTAGTGGACGTTTGGGTCTTTATGGGTTAAAACTGGGTTTACTTAAAACTTTAGTGCAGGAAGTGTCAGAGATTATGGCAAACACTAACCAGCAAAATATCCTGATACTTTTGATTGATATTTTTGGTAAACTCCTGACCTATAGGATAACAACACACATAATGTCAGAGATAAACAGTGCAATATACTGATATGTGATATAATATACTGAGAGGATTTCAGCCACACTGTAATATTGACTCTACCTGTCAACTTGGGCTACATTCAGCGCAATACATTTTAACATCAAACTAGTATCGTTTTTTTAATCTCATATTTTATTATGTGCATTATTTATTTATGGATATTTATATATTTTTATACTGACTATTTTATTCTGTCTACAAGTGTTTTATTGAGACCAATGCATCGTCAATTCATTTTTGCATTATATCTAAGATGTAAATGTTTAAATGACAAAGAATCTGAGCATCTGAGAGAATTTCTCAAGTAAGAGGAGTCAAACCACCATCATCACAATACATGCAATAAACCGTCGTTGTTGGGCGGAAACCTCGTAAGTCCATTTCTGTAATAAAACGATCCCATTGGTCAGTTTTCACGGTGGCCTGACGGTTTTTAGAAATATTTAACAAATGAAAAGTGTTGAAAACAGTTTGTGACTACATCTCTTAACTCCATTCATCTATTTACAGTATGCATCGTTTTTCCCAGTTTCCTGAAAAATAACTGTTTTGCACATAGGAGGTTTCCACCCGACAGCAACGAAATAATGGTGTAAACCAGGGGTCTCAAGCATGCGGCCTGGGGGCCAAATGCGGCCCACCAAAGGTTCCAATCCAGCCCGGAGGATAAATTTATAAAGTGCAAAACTTCCTCAGTCAAGGCTGTGGAACTCATTTTAGTTCAGGTTCCACATACAGACCAATATGATCTACAGTCAAATAATAACAGCAGAAGAACCGACAACAAATAATGACTCCATATTTTCTTCTCAGTTTGATGTGAAAAAAAATATGACATTATTCATTCATTTTCTGAACCCGCTTTATCCTCACTAGGGTCACGGGGGTCGCTTGGAGCCTATCCCAGCTACATAGGGGCGAAGGCGGGGTTCACCCTGGACAAGTCACCAGTTCATCTCAGGGCTGAACATATAGAGACAAACAATCACTCTCACATTCACACCTATGGGTAATTTAGATTAACCAATTAACCTATCAGTGCATGTCTTTGGATGGTGGGAGGAAGCCGGAGTACCCGGAGAGAACATGCAAACTCCACACAGAAAGGTCCCACCCCCCATCGACTGGTGCTGGAATCGAACCCAGGACCTTCTTGCTGTGAGGCACGAGCGCTAACCACTGCACCACCGTGTCACCCAAATATTACATTATGCCTATAAATAATAATGTTAATGTTTTGGGGGTTTTTTTACGCTAAAACAAAGACAAAAATTTGAAGTTGTCATTATTTATAGGCATAATTTTTAAATATTACATTATGTCTATAAATAATGACAACTTCAAATTTTTGTCTTTGTTTTAGTGTAAAAATAACATTAAATCATGAAAATATTTACATTTACAAAATATCTTGTAACAATAAAATGTGAATAACCTGAACAAATAGGAACAACCTGAAATATCTAAGGAAAATTAAGCACAATTTGAACTATTTTCTGCCTGTTCCTCAGTGTTTAGTGTCTTTGTAGATCCGATCCAGAATGCACATGTAGAAATGATCAGTTGAGGCAGAATATTGTTAAAATTGCACTGATTTTTCTGAAGAAATTTCAGTTTTTTCAGGTTATTCACATCTTTTTTGTTTGGATAGTTTATAAAAGTAAGTATTTTCATCATTTAATGTTTTTTTTTTTTTGCACTCAGACAAAGACAAAAATTTGCAGTTGTCATTATTTACAGATTATTCTGTTATTATTTTACTGGTCCGGCCCACTGGAGATCAGATCAGGCTGAATGTGGAACTGAACTAAAATGAGTTTGAGCGCCCTGGTGTAAATGGAGAGGCATGCAGCTGAAAACAGAGATGCCAGTTTCCTCCACTCTCATCCGCTGGGAGGACCCCAGGAAGAGTAGATGATGTCCTGCATCAGCTAATGGGGATCCTAATAATAAATAAATAAATCATCAGTAACTCTTAGATTCAAAAGTTTACATCTAACCCTGACCAGGACCATGCTCCATCCTGATTCAGCGTCACGGACCCCCAGACCCCCCAGACCCCACCCTCTCACCGCCAGCAGCCTGGGCACGAAGAGCCGGTGTCCCATCCCAAGGAGACCCATCACCCTGCAGAAAGAGTCCGCCGAGGCCTGACCGCCGTGGGCCCCCTCCTCATCTTTTCCCTCGCCATCCTCTACCGCTCGGCGAACTGCTGGAAGGGGCAAATGGGGGGGCAGGGCCGGTACCGGGGGAGGGGAGGGAGGAGGGGAGAGCGGAGGAGATGGTGGCGGAGTGGGTGAGGGAGGTGAGGGAGAGGGGCCGTCCCGCTGTGGGGCCAGGGTGGCAGATGACTCCAGTGTGTCGACCGGAAAGTCTGCCCGGGTTTCACAAAGTTCGAGAGTCGCTGTTTTGGACGAAAAAAAAACGGTCGAGTCCTCCTCAAGTCCGGTGAGAACGTGACCCGAAAAAAAGGCGATGTTCAAGGCTTTGGATCGGAGGAGACTCTCACAGGAAGAAAAAGCGACTCAGCAGGACTGGAGCAGAGGTGTCCGAGGGGAGCGGCATGAGGACAGATCCAGTTCATGTGGCCCGGCTGGGAATTAGGACGAGTGGACGCCGTTTCAGCTTGTGCCACTCAAGGTTATTATCGTTAACCAAAACTAACAAAATGACGCAAACTAGAATTGTAAAAACATTTTTATTAACTGAAATAAAGAAAAACTATAATTAAAAGAAAAAAACGATAACTAACTGAAACTGTATTGTGTGCTTACAAAACTAAAACGTATAAAAATTATGGATCAAATTCCCTTCGTTTTCGTCTTTGACAATGTCAGATTGAAATGAAATTGATTTATTTCCCTCAAGTAATTTTAGCTGCTGGCACCATATGATATTTAATGGTCTGTCACTTCTTGTCACTTGTTGTTGTCCTTGGAAAAAATTCCCTCTGTTTTCATCTTTGTCAATGCTGGATTGATTCGAAATAGATTTATTTTGCTCTAGCAATTTTAGCTAGCGGCACCATACGTCACTTGTGGTTTCCAGTCGTCTTCTGGTCCCCACTCTACCTGGAAACATGGAGACTAAAGTTGGGAGAAAGCAGCAGAGTCCTGTCTGGGATTTATTTGAATACGACGGCGAAGAAGAGAAAAGATATAAAGAAACTGAAACTAAACTAAAACTAAGCATTTAGAAAATAACAAAAACTAATAAGAACTAGCAAACCTGCTCTAAAAACTAATGAAAACTAACTGAATTAGAGGAAAAAAAAAAGAGTCAAACTAAATTAAACTAAACTATAATGAAAAATCCAAAACTATTAGAACCTTGGTGCCACTGTCAGAGCTCAGAAACAGCCCCGAGGTGGGACGAGATCACAGTCAGAAAATGACGTATGGACGTTGCTTTCGGCATAATGCTGGGTCCTGTGGCTACCTGTCAGAGTCGCTTTGAAGCCCGGTCACTCTACCCACTCTCATCTTCCCTGTGCCAAACTCCCCTTAATCCAATTCCAATCCGGTACGCTGTTGCTTAGCAACAAAGCTGCTCAACACGTGGGCCGCTGGTCCCGCATACAGCAGCGGCGGGCGATCACTACACCTTTTTTTTTTATTCTTCTTTCGTTGTTAGACTTCAAAGACGGAGAGAAAATTCCCCTCAGCCTGCATGACATGAGTGGCCTTAACGCTCAAGGCTCGCCGCATATGAGACGACGCTTCAAAGCCGCCCAGACGCCGTGTACTCCGCTTCCAAATGGGGAGGCCGCACCTGCTCCGAAGCCGACGGGAACCTTTGAAATGTAAAATGACCCGAAACAACAGAACTGAAGAGCCCCAGCCTAAGTCCGACCTGCAGAATCAGTACCGGATGAGGTCTGTTAGCATGTGAGCGCTCCTCCTCTGCCTTCAGGAGGGGACGATGATGCACTGCGTGTTTGTGTCGGTTTCTGGCTGAGTGGACTGAGCTGAACTCGTTGAGTCAGATTTGAGGCGGTGATGCATAAAAAACAGGAGGGAATAACACAGAAAAGCATTGCATTTGTCATAAAAGCACATTAGCCGCTGTGGACTCGGTGCTCCTCGTCTTCACTGAAACCCCTCAGATGTGAACTCTGTCCACTTCTGAACCACATCGACCGGTAAAAGCACACTCCAGTTAACAGCTCGGACAGCATATGTCCCTCTGGCAGATCTCCATTAGCAGCAGGTCTGTAGTGGTCAGTAAATCCTTCAGCCTGGTTCTTCAGAGGGAAAGTGGCTTCTGCTTGTCAACCACACGGGCTAAATGGACCAGGGTTTGCATGATCAGGACTGAAGGTCCGGGCCGGCAGCTCAGATGAGGCAAAAGAACGATAACACACAGCGGTTCCTGTCCGGCGCCTTTTGCTTTTTCTATCTCTGTGCCTTCCTCTACTTCTTTAGCCTTGTATCTCTCTCTTTGTGATGCTAACAACTACAACGAGCAGCAGCTAGCAGGGGCGGCTCCGACGCAGAGGTCTGGGAGGTGGACGGAGGTAGCGTGTTGGAGAGATACCAGCTGATGACAGAGAAGAGGAGGAGAGGGAGGTGGAAGATAAAGAAGAAACAGCAGCGGGAACTGAGGGAGAGAAGGAGCTGAAAGCAGGCATCCACAGGAGGGAAGGATAAAAGAAGAAGATTAAAAAACCAAAAACACAAAGTCTGCTCCTTTAAGTCCAGGTTGCTAACGCTACAGCTAACGCTCCTGTTTTGGAGAGTGATGTGGATAGCGACTGCTAAACAGGAGAGGGGAGGGGAGGGAGGGAGGGAGGTGAACGCAGATGGAGGGAGGGAGGGAGGGGTGATGAAGAGGCTGGAGGAGGGAGGAGGGAGCCTCGGGGGAAAATGCCGTCATGCCTGACCAATGGGAGGCTGGCAGTGGAAGCCCCTTCCACCCTCCTCACATCCTCATTTGTTCTCCATTCCCGACTATCACGTCCAACACATCTGTCTTCCTCTGACACGCAAAATACACGGCTGTTCAGATATAGAGCAGGACGGTTTAAAAAAAGAAAAAAAAAAAAAAAGATTAATTTAAAGAGGAAATATTTAGATGTTTTAAACTATTTTATTCTGTTTATAAGTGTTTTACATCTATGACGTAAATGTTTAAATGACAAATAAAGAACCTGAACATCTGAGGGAATTTCTCCAGTAACAGGAGTCAAACCATCACCATCACAATAAATGCAATAAATCGTCGCTGTCGGATGGAAACCTCGTAAGTCCATTTTTGTCAGTTCCATTGGTCAGTCTTTACATTGGCTAGTATAGTTTTTTTTTTAAATTATTATTATTTTAATCACAGATTTTATAATGCACATTATTTATTCATGAATATTTATATATTTTTAAACTGACTATTTTATTCTGTCTACAAGTGTTTTATCTGGGTTTTTTGTTATTGAGACCAATGCATTGTCATTTCGTTTCTGCATTACATCTATGACGTAAATGTTTTAAATGACAAAGAATCTGAACATCTGAGGGAATTTCTCCAGTAACAGGAGTCAAACCACCACCATCACAATGAATGTAATAAATCGTCGTTGTCGGGTGGAAAGTCCATTTTTGTCAGTTCCATTGCTCAGTCTTTACATTGGCCTGATGGTTTTTAGAAATATTTAACTAATGAAAAGTATTGAAAACAGCTTTTGACTGCATCTCTTAACTCCATTCATTTATTTATTTAGAATATGCATCATTTTTCCAGTTTCCTGAAAAATAACTGTTTTGCACATAAGAGGTTTCCACCCGACAGCAATGAAATAATGGTTTAAATGCAGAGGTAGCCAGCCGAAAAGAGAGATGCCAGTTTCCTCCACTCTCTTAAAAACAAACAAACAAACAAAAATTTAACACACCCAATAGTTTTTGTTTTGTTTCTGTTTTGCTTTGTTTCATTTAGCCCATCATAAGAAAATGCTGAATTATTCGACCAGAACAGGGGAGGTCCATGCATATCTTCAAGAAGCTCTTGAAGACCCAGCTCTTCAGAGAACACCTCCTGTCCTAGCACGTTCACACATTCCATTTTAAATGCATTATTATGTTTATTCTGTTGTTTTAGTTTGGACATATTTTCAGTTTTTACTACAACCGCTGCTGCTGACAAACAGTTACGTCGTACTCGGAGAAATGTTCGTTGAATATCTTGACCTTATACATATGTGCAAATGTTGTGACGTAACTAGTTATAAAATGTAACAAATTAAGCAGGAATTCAAATCCACTCGATTGTTGTCAAAAATGAATATAAAGATAGTTTTGCAGCAGCTGGAGGGTTCAAATTCAGACTGTATGAATTATTAGGGTCCAAATACACAAATAAATGAACCACAGACTAATAAAAGTGGGTTTAGGTAAATATGAGCCCTTTAAATGTGTCTGTTAAATGTCCGAGCTGCAAAGAAAGTAACGTTAGTCAACTCAGTTCCACCTGTTCCTAACCAACAATTTATGCTGAAATTAGGAACCTATTATTATTATAACTTTTCAGCCCCCGGTGAAAAATGATTCGGAACGGTGGGAATCAAAGGTCCAAACAGACAAATAAATGAACCACAGACTCATAAAAGTGGGTTTAGATAAATATGAGCCCTTTCAGTTCCTCTGTGCTCTGACACCAGCGGTCCACATCAACAGCGTGTCGGTTCATGGAGAGTCTGATCTTTCTTTAAGTGTAAGTTAAATTACAATTATTGTCTTTAGAACTAATAGAAATAAGTGCACTTAAGAGTCTTTACATTAAAATCAAAGAATATGACCATGAACCAACTGGAGTTTTAATCATTTAGTACAGGGATATGAAGTTGATCTCTAATGGGTTGGACCGGTAAAATAATAGAATAATAACCGTTTAATCTATTCATGTGTTGTAGTCTATCAGTTTGCTTTTTTATTCTTCAATATGACACTGTTTTTAATTGTACAGCTGTTTTTATGTCTTTTTTTTAATTTATTCTTGTATTTTAGTCTATCGGTTTGCTTTTCTATTCTTCCGTACAACACTAATTTTAATTGTGCAGCTGTTTTAATGTCTTTTTTTAATCTATTCTTGTATATTTTAATCTATCAGTTTGCTTTTTTATTCTCCTGTACAACACTGTTTTTAACTGTACAGCTGTTTTTTTGTCTTTTTTTAATTTATTTTTGTATTTTAGTCTATCAGTTTGTTTTTTTATTCTGCAATATGACACTGTTTTTAATTGTGCAGCTGTTTCATTGTCTTTTTTTAATCTATTCTTGTATATTTTAATCTCAGTTTGCTTTTTTATTCTCCTGTACGACACTGTTTTTAATTGTACAGCTGTTTTAATGTCCTTTTTTTTATTTATTCTTGTATTTTAGTCTATCAGTTTGTTTTTTTTATTCTTCAATAGGACACTGTTTTTAATTGTGCAGCTGTTTTAATGTCTTTTTTTTTTTTTTTACCTATTCTTGTATATTTTAATCTATCAGTTTTCTTTTTTATTTTTCTGTACGGCACTGTTTTTAATTGTACAGCTGTTTTATGTCTTTAATCTATTCTTGTATTTTATTCTTCTATTTTGTTTTTTCTGCTGTAAGTCGCTTTGGAAAAAAGCCTTCGCCAAATGCATACATATAAATGAATTATCTCATTGGAAAATGTATTTTTATGATTTATACTTTAACCCTTTATCAGGCAAGTGACTATTTTTGGTCATTTCTGCACACATTCGCATTACACAATGTATCTGCAGGTATCAGCAAATCTAATTTAATGCTTTTTAATGTCACTTTAAACCAATTTAATGCCCATGTTTAACTGCAGATACAGTTTTATATATAGTTTTATGTCAGTTTACCATCACCAGGTTCTGAATAGTTCCTCCTCCAGTCACTTCTGCTGAAACTTGTAATTCCCATTTTTCCCACATTTGCTAATATTCCCTCCGCTCTTTCGCCACAGCATAAGCACGCTCACAACACGCTGCATTCCAAGCATCCGGTGTTGTGACTTCATGTATCAGCCTTAAACAACAGTCAATTAAAGGGTTCCACCTGTCACTCATCACACTATACTGCAAAATTATTAAACGTTTATATAATCAAAATAAATCATGAATAACAATGCTTTTTTCCATCAAGTGTATTCAATTTTTTAATGCCTCTGGACATGGAATTTAATGCTTTTTAATGCCATTTAAGGCCTTAATTTTCACAAAATCTATTTAATGACTTTTAATGGTTTTTAACGACCTGCAGAAACCCTGTTACAAGACAGTGACAGGGTGAGTCAACAGTCTCAGGTCCAATGTGGTCTGAAGGGGCTATAAGGTCCACCTGTGCATGAACAGTGAGGGGACCTGCTTTATTCGGTTTCTTGAAGTAATGGTACTAATGTAAGGGATGATGAAGTAATGGTACTAATATGAGGAACGATGAAGTAATGGTACTAATATAAGGAATGATGTTCAAAGGGGTCATGTAGATGTGGACAGGGGTCAGGACCAGCACGCATGTTAGTCTAATGTTCGAAAAGTGATGTTGTAATGTTCTAAAATACACATTCCTTTCACGTTACATGTGTTTTTCTTATATTTTTTATGTATACTTTTAATGTGTTTATTTATTTATTTATTTATTTATTGCCACTTTCAGGTCAGGAACTGAATATGGTAACTTCATTTACCTTGACTTTCTACATAATAAAAATTAAATAAAGTAAAAAAATTCTTGTTATGTTCTCCAATAAGACACTAAAGTGTAAATTTTGAATTTCAGAGCATTTCTATGTGTGAACTATACAGGGTTAAAATTAGGAACATATGATTAAATATAACATACGTTCACTGTCTTTAGTATCACTATAATTTAAGGAACAAAATCCCCTGTTTCCATGTATTTTTAATATATCCATCTTGGATTTTTTTTTTTTTTTTTAGCCACTTATGGGTCAGGAACCGAATATGGTAACTTCATTTACCTTGATTTTCTATATAATATAAATTAAATAAAATAATAAATTCTTGTCATGTTCTCCAATAACACACTAAAGTGTAAATTTTGAATTTCAGAGCATTTCTATGAGTGAACTATAAAGGGTTAAAATCAGGAACATATGATTAAATATAACATACATACACTGTCTTTAGTATCACTATAATTTAAGGAATAAAATCCCCTGTTTCCATCGTCCAGCGGTTTCCGACTGTCCTGTCAAATTAGAGGCCATATTGAACCATCAGACAACAACATGTAACATGACACAGTTGTTTCCCAAATCCATTGATCTATCCGACCACAAACAGATCCCATAGTACAACAAATAGTAACTGGATACTTCTGTTTCACACTCACTGCAACATATGACTCATCTTAAACTGAAGCAAAAGTTCCCTCAAAGAAAATACAGCGAATATTAAAGAGATATTGGTTTGTTTGTGAATCACCATCATCATCATTATTATTATTAGTAGTAGTAGTAGTATTATTATTAGTATTATTATTATTATAATATTGTATTCATCATAACTTTTCTATTTTCATCTCATGATATGAATGAATGAATAAATTTATTTTTGGTTTTACATCAATTATTGTACTTTGTACATTAATCATAAAAACCAAAACAAGGAATAGGCTTGAAGCAAAAGCTTATTTTTTTGCCTGTCCTTTTCACCTAATACACTGCATACATCAACTTAAATGTGTACAGCATCGAGCATTCACACCATAATTATAATAATTTAAAAAAAAAAAAATCAACAGCAACAAAAAAACATATCTACCATCTCATTTCAATATTTCTGAATAATTTTAAACTTAAGGCACTTTTTTTTTTTTAGCTATTTTTGTAAGCTCATCCTGCACTGGAAGATTTAATATGAATGTTAGTAGAATGTTAGCTCTATGCTAGTACATGCATTTATGAAATAATAATAATGATAACAATGATAATATGTCTTACATATATGTCAATATAATATTTAATAATAATACTGGTATCATGTGGTATAAAATAACTTGTGCAGAGTCTAATCACTGTAATATAGAAAAAAAAGTTGTAAAAATTGAGAAAATAACATTTAACTTGAGCAAAATCATCTTCGTTCACATAAACTGTTCATTCTAACAGAAAAGACCAGACATGCAGTTTTCACATTTGAACTCTAGGGGGCGAGAAATGCCAACGAACGCTGTTTAACCTCTCAGAGAAGGTGGAGTGAACACACACTTTTTCCTTTGTACATTAACAAACACACTCCAGACTTTATGAACACATAATGAAATCCACTTTTAGATCATGTTCATTTTAAAATCATTTTAAAAAGCAAAAACATTAAAGTCCCTCAAGTTTCTGTTAAGTCTTAAACGGTTGTGTTTCATTTTCACCACTCAGATTTCCTCTTTTTACTCTACTTCATTGCCTGGTGTCTTCAGTACATGATGGTACAAAGGCATTTATTCTTCTTTAACTCATTACTTACGCTGAGAAAACCAGATAAATGAAGTACTGACCTTGAGCAAAGCCAGAGCCACGTTGAAGATGATGTTCAGACCCTGGAAGGAAGAGAAAAGTGAATAGTAAATAAAAGAAAGAGACATGTTTTCAGAAGCTTCCAGTGTATTATTAAAACTGTACAGGAGCTTCATTTTATACTAATATTCAACTGAAAAGTCTTTGCATGTCAGCAGCTTTTAGAAAGATGTACTCTGTGAAATTATAGAGGGTTCTGTTCGTATGTTCTTAAAGATCCGTTGGCTCGTAGGTGGCTTTAAATGAAAACTTCTTGGAGGAAACTTTCATGTCTTAAAGGAGTGATATTTTGCTTTTTTTTTTTTAAAAAAAATGGAATTCTTCATTTTCCAACATTCCCCTGTGGTCTCCATAAACTGTAAATGCTCTGCTTGGGTTTTAATTCTTCATTCATTCAACTCCACAGGTCCATCTTCAACCCTATTTCTGAGTAATGACACTAGAAAGGTGGTTTGAAGCGCTGGCCCTTTAAATGCACATGACCCCGCCCC
The DNA here is from genome assembly GCF_902148855.1 of Sphaeramia orbicularis. Lineage (NCBI taxonomy): Eukaryota > Metazoa > Chordata > Actinopteri > Kurtiformes > Apogonidae > Sphaeramia > Sphaeramia orbicularis. The sequence goes on from NC_043960.1 coordinate 5,276,255, forward strand.
CTCCAGGTTGTTGGCTGTGCTGCTCTGTCCCGTTCAACCAACAACTGAACATTTGAAGTAACTGGCTCAAAGTTTGGACATATTTTCAGTTTTTACACCAACCGCTGCTGCTGATAAACAATTATGTCGTACTCTGAGAAATGTTCGTCGGAAGTCTGGACCTTATATGTGCAAATGTCGTGATGTCACTAGTTATAAAACGTAACAAAGTTCAAAGTGATATGTAATCTGTACATGATGATCGATCATGAATTTCCCATCAGGATTAAGTTCATCTGAATGTTTCTTGATGATGAAGCCAATAGTATTAAATGTCTACAACAATAAATAAGACTTTCTATTTGCTATGTCGTCCTTGTTAACATCTGCAAATTCACCTGTTTTTTTTTCCTACATAATTTTGCTATTTTTGTTTAGTGTTTAACCCATAAAGACCCAAACATCTACCGCTGACCAAGAGCGTGTACTGATGTAGACTGCCGAACCATTAATCCCATCAACCCATGTAAATAATTGGTGTAAAATACAGTTTGCCATATTTTCATGGTCATTAGATATCCTCCTGAGACCCAGGAAAGTACAGGTTTTGGCTTTTTTACATTAAATAATTATCTTTATTAGAAACAGCACTATGCAAAAAAATTTTCAAGTGCACTTTTTTGGAATGTTTCGCAGTGGACAGTGTATTTTTATTTCTTCTTTCTCAATAAAGCTGTGAAACTCTTGCCCTAAAAAGGACAAAAATACAGGGTGTCCCATAAGTCTGCATACATAAGAAAAATAAACGTTTCTTGACATAAACCATTTTTATTTATATAATATGCTCTATATGACTGCCATTTTGTCGGGAACACATTTCAATGCGTGTCCTCCACAGCTGAAGAACTATAAAGAAGAAATATAAAGAAATACATGTTAGAACTATATGTATTATGTCTCCTATGTATGGAGACTTATGGGACACCCTGTACATTGCTGGATCTCAGGAGGATATGACCCATTTGGACGTTCAGAGGCTCCGTAGTGAACATGGAAACACCGTCATCTTCTACAGCATAGATTCACTGGTAAAACCCATAGAGCTGGATCAATGACAGTGAATGGACACACTGGGTTTATGTTCAGATAATGACAGATTTTTACAGAAAAAGTCAGTTTTTCTTCATTTTTTTTCTGTTTTGATATAATAACTTCTGAATTTACACTGAGCTTTAATGAACATCTACACGATCAGTGAAATAAATACAGGAAAATAGATGCTTTTCACTGGAAAAAGGCAAGGCAAGTTTATTTGTATCGCACATTTCAGCAACAAGGTAATTCAAGGTGCTTCACACAGGACATTGAAATACAGCAACAGGGAAAAAGAAACATTTAAAACATTATAAAAGAAACATAAAAATAGCAAAATAGCTTTGTTCCTGTCGCTGTCACTGAGCTCAATAAGAAATAGTGACATTGCACTTTACTAACTTATTTAGTTATTTATTCCATTTCTTTGCTCTATTTATTATTATTGTGACTTCAAAATTTTAAATATTTTAATTTTATGTTCTTATCCTGGTTTCTATCCCAGACTGTTTTTTATCTTTTTTGGTTTTTATTGTGTTTTATTGCATCTTGTTTTTATTTATTTGATGTTACTTATTTTATTCTTTCACTTATCCATGCTGCTATACCGATGAATGGTGGAACACTGAGCACTTTTTGTTTTGTCCTGTCTTTTTGTCCTGTCTGTAAACGTGATCAAGTGCCTGTCTTGCATGTTCAGTGTATGTGTTGTTGTAATGCCAAGGCAATCACCTAGACTGCAAAACAAATCTACCTACAGGTATAAATAAAGTAACCTTAACCTTGATGTAAAAGGTGATTAAAAACAGCAAGTAAAAAAACAACACATAAAACCCAAAAATATAAAAACACACACATATTAAAGTAAGAGTTGCAGTGTGGAGTTTTGAAAGAGAATATAAAATTTAAAAAGTCAAAATCCTTTTAGTCAAAGGCAAAAGTGAACAGGTGAGTCTGGAACGTGGACTTAAGAGAACTCAGACTCTCAGCAGACCTGATATTTTCTGGTAGTTTGTTCCACATATACGGAGCATAGAAACTGAACGCTGATTCTCCATGTTTAGTTCTGACTTTGGGAACACAGAGCAGACCTGCACCAGACCACCTGAGTGGTCTGGATGGTTCATACTGGACTAGAAGGTCTCTGATGGATTTTGGGCCTAAACCATTCAGTGCTTTATATGCTAGCAGGAGAATTTTAAAGTCTATTCTCTGAGAGACAAGGAGCCAGTGTAGAGACCTGAGAACTGGACTGATGTGGTCCAGTGTAGAGACCTGAGAACTGGACTGATGTGGTCCAGTGTAGAGACCTGAGAACTGGACTGATGTGGTCCAGTGTAGAGACCTGAGAACTGGACTGATGTGGTCCAGTGGAGAGACCTCAGAACTGATGTGGTCCAGTGTAGAGACCTGAGAACTGGACTGACGTGGTCCAGTGTAGAGACCTGAGAACTGGACTGATGTGGTCCAGTGTAGAGACCTGAGAACTGGACTGACGTGGTCCAGTGTAGAGACCTGAGAACTGGACTGATGTGGTCCAGTGTAGAGACCTGAGAACTGGACTGATGTGGTCCAGTGGAGAGACCTCAGAACTGATGTGGTCCAGTGTAGAGACCTGAGAACTGGACTGACGTGGTCCAGTGTAGAGACCTGAGAACTGGACTGATGTGGTCCTGTGTAGAGACCTGAGAACTGGACTGATGTGGTCCAGTGTAGAGGCCTCAGAACTGAACTCATGTGGTCCAGTGAAGAGACCTGAGAACTGGACTGATGTGGTCCAGTGTAGAGACCTCAGAACTGGACTGATGTGGTCCAGTGGAGAGACCTGAGAACTGGACTGATGTGGTCCAGTGTAGAGACCTGAGAACTGGACTGATGTGGTCCAGTGGAGAGACCTGAGAACTGGACTGATGTGGTCCAGTGAAGAGACCTCAGAACTGGACTGATGTGGTCCAGTGTAGAGACCTGAGAACTGGACTGACGTGGTCCAGTGTAGAGACCTGAGAACTGGACTGATGTGGTCCAGTGTAGAGACCTGAGAACTGGACTGATGTGGTCCAGTGAAGAGACCTGAGAACTGGACTGATGTGGTCCAGTGTAGAGACCTGAGAACTGGACTGATGTGGTCCAGTGTAGAGGCCTCAGAACTGAACTCATGTGGTCCAGTGAAGAGACCTCAGAACTGGACTGATGTGGTCCAGTGTAGAGACCTCAGAACTGGACTGATGTGGTCCAGTGTAGAGACCTGAGAACTGGACTGATGTGGTCCAGTGTAGAGACCTGAGAACTGGACTGATGTGGTCCAGTGAAGAGACCTGAGAACTGGACTGATGTGGTCCAGTGTAGAGGCCTCAGAACTGAACTCATGTGGTCCAGTGAAGAGACCTCAGAACTGGACTGATGTGGTCCAGTGTAGAGACCTGAGAACTGGACTGATGTGGTCCAGTGTAGAGACCTCAGAACTGGACTGATGTGGTCCAGTCTCTTGGTCTTAGTGAGGACTGGAGCAGCAGCATTCTGGATCAGCTGCAGTCATCTTGATAGACTTTTTAGGCAGACCAGAGAAGAAACTGTAAAAATGCAAAATTCAGAGGATAATACGATAACAAATGGTGATAAATCACTTAGGAAATGTTAAATAGAGAGAAAAATTCATTTGGGAACTTACACAAAAGTCACTCTGGGTCTTTATGGGTTAAGTGCCCAACTCTTAAACCTTAGGAGAAAATATCAGGTCTGCTGAGAGTCTGAGTTCTTTTAAGTCAAGGTTAAAGACTCACCTTTTCACTGCTGCCTTTGACTAAAAGGCTTTTTACTTTTTAAATTTTATATTCTCTTTCAAAACTCTGCACTGCAGCTCTTACTTTAATATGTGTGTGTTTTTATATTTTTGGGTTTTATGTGTTGTTTTCTTACTTGCTGTTTTTAATCACCTTTTACGTGTTTCTTTTATAATGTTTTAAATGTGTTTCTTTTTCCCTTGTCATATTTCAATGTCCTGTGTGAAGCACCTTGAATTACCTCGTTGCTGAAATGTGCTATATTCCATAATTTCACTTTTATCTACTGCCATTTTATGTACCTATGTGTTTTATATATGTATATATGTAATTTTAATTGTGTTTTATTCATTTTTAACAACTTTGTGCGGTGACCTTGAGTGTCCTGAAAGGCGCCTATAAATAAAATGTATTATTATTATTATTATTATTACTATTATTATTATTATTATTATTATTATTATATAAATAAACTTGCCTTGCCTTTTTCCAGTGAAAATAATCTATTTTCCTGTATTTATTTCACTGATCATGTAGATGTTCATTAAAGCTCAGTGTAAATTCAGAAGTTATTATATCAAAACAGAAAAAAATGAAGAAAAACTGACTTTTTCTGTAAAAATCTATCATTATCTGAACATAAACCCAGTGTGTCCATTCACTGTCATTGATCCAACTCCATGGGTTTTACCAGTGAATCTATGCTGTAGAAGATGACGGTGTTTCCATGTTCACTACGGAGCCTCTGAACGTCCAAATGGGTCATATCCTCCTGAGATCCAGCAATGTATTTTTGTCCTCTTTAGGGCAAGAGTTTCACAGCTTTATCGAGAAAACAATAAAATAAAAATATACTGTCCACTGTGAAGGACATTCCAAAAATTTTTTTTAAAGTGCATCTGAAAATTTTTTTGCATAGTGCTGTTTCCAATAAAGATAATTATTTAATGTAAAAAAGCCAAAACCTGTACTTTCCTGGGTCTCAGGAGGATATCTAATGACCATGAAAATATGGCAAACTGTATTTTACACCAATTATTTACATGGATTGATGGGATTAATGGTTCAGCAGTCTACATCAGTACATGCTCTTGGTCAACAGTGGATGTTTGGGTCTTTATGGGTTAAACACTAAACAAAAATAGCAAAATTATATAGGAAAAAAAAAACAGGTGAATTTGCAGATGTTAACAAGGATGACATAGCAAATAGCAGAAAGTCTTATTTATTGTTGTAGACATTTAATACTATTGGCTTCATCATCAAGAAACATTCAGATGAACTTAATCCTGATGGGAAATTCATGATCGATCATCATGTACAAATTACATATCACTTTGAAACATGTATTTTTCAAGTATTATGCTAGTATTAGAAATTTTAAAAACTGTTCCCAGTGTAATTTTTGCATACTTTTATAGTATGCATTTCTGCTCAGTGTCACTCAATCTAAAATATCACAATTGGACCTTAATTTTACAGCCTTTTGTGATTGTACAGGATATGTCAAGAAATTAAACATGCCAATGTCTTTAGAATTTCAAGAAAACCCTGGAGTGAGAAATACAGCAACATGTTTGATAAACACTGACTGAACATCCATAACTATATACAGTTGAACCTCAGTGCAATACTCACAACCATGCACCTTTTTTTCTTTATCTAACCTTGTATATATCCTATATTGCCAATATATATACTTATTTGCATAACTATAGTTGAATGTAAGTATTATTTGATTTTAAATTCTCACCGCTAATGACTACTGTTTTTTAGAATATATCACTGTAAATAATACTCTCTTCTAGCTCTACTACGGCTTGTTATGTGACTTAATAACTTGTTTCTTTATTATTTTTTTGGAATTTTTCTGTTTTATCTGCCAGTTACGCTGCCGTTTGACCAGGTCATTGTCATAAATGAGAACTGATTCTGAATTGACCTACATGATAAAATAAAGGTTAAATAAATAAAATAAAATAAAATAAAGTAAGGAGCAAAGACATTTCACTGGTATTTTCTTAACAATAAGAGGAGGGACAGAAGTCGAATAAAAGAATGTAAACACAGAAACGACAAAGAAGAAACACATTGCAAAAACTTTTCTTTGTGTATATCTTATATTTATAAGTTCATATTATTATTGGGTTGATTATTTGGAGGAGTTAAATATTTACTGTCTGATATGTGGATGTGTTTGTGATGTAACGCTATGCTTCACCCTCCTCGTCTTGTCAGTACAGTGCATGTGATTTTAACCGAGAAAGAAATGTAAAGATGGTGTCAGCTCTGCACGGGAACACCCATCTTCTTGGTCTCCGTGACAACCAGTTCACATGGCAACACAGAGCTAAAAATATCTGCCAACTCTAAAAATAACTAATAAAGGAAGAGACGTGGGGAGGGGGGGGCTCTGTCTTCACACACCTTTGCCCGTCCGCCACAAGATGGTGGTACAGCGCTGAGACAGGATCAAAGGTGTGTACGGGGAGAAACTCGACCACGGAGCGAGCGAGCGTCGACGGCGGCCAAACGGTGACATAACGGACACGACAGAAGACGACACCGGCCCTGAACGCCACAGTGTTAACTAATAACTAATGGCTCTAAAATGGCCGCTGTGTAACCTGAACCGGTGAACTGTCGACCTGGAACGCAACACCGCAAAAAGAATAAATAACAAATAAATAAATAAATATAGAAAAGTGATCAGTGGAAAGCATGGGGGAATTACAGGAGTGAGTGTTAACACTTGTTAACACTCAACTGGAAACAACAGAAGCTGAAAGAGGGTGTGTGATGGAAAAAAAGGAAAGGAATAAAAATGGAAAAGGCGAGAGAAAAAAAAAACATGAAAAAAGGTGAGAAGGAAGGAAAAAGGAAAGCAGCAGTGGAAGCAGTGATGTTGGATTATGTACAGAGAAAGATATGAGAAAGGAAAGGGAAGGAAAGGAAACGGAAGGAAAGGGAAGGGAAGGAAAGGAAAGGAAAAGAAAGATGAGGAAAGGAAAGGAAAGGAAAGGGAAAGGAAGGGAAGAAAAGGAAAGGAAAAGAAAAGAAAGGAAAGGAAAGGGAAGGAAAAGAAAGATGAGGAAAGGAAAGGAAACGAAAGGGAAAGAAAGATGAGGAAAGGAAAGGAAAGGAAAGGGAAAGGAAGGGAAGAAAAGGAAAGGAAAGGAAAAGAAAAGGAAAGGAAAGGAAAGGAAAGGGAAGGAAAGATAAGAAAAGGAAAGGAAAGATGAGGAAAGGAAAAGAAAGGAAAGAGTCAACAAGGTGAGACTAAGGAAAGAATATAGCTGCGAACATAAAGATAAAATTGTGTCGAAAAGCAGAGGTGACAGTTTGAAGAAATGAAGATGGAGAGGTGAGAACATGAAGACAAAGAGCGTGTGTACAGCAGAGGAGGAGTTCAGGTTTAACGAGCACATTCTCATCATGCGGCTCATTGGGGGAGAAAGACCTGAGAAACTTTTAATTGTTCTGCCTGGGGGAGACTGGGGGGGAGACGGGGGGGACGCAGAGGGATGAAGGATGGAAAGGAAGGAAGGCAGAGATCGTATGATGTAGGATATGGAAAGAAATGTACAGACAAACCACTAATCTAATCTAATCTAATCCAAACTGAAGACCAAAGGTGTCAAACTCATTTTAGTTCAGGTTTCACATTCACCCAATTTGATCTCAACTATGTCAGACCAGTGAAATAACAACATAATAACCTACAAATAATCACAACCTGTTGTTTTAGTGGGAAAAAAAACCCATTAAATTATTAAAGTATTTACATTTTAAAACTAGAAAAACAAAAAAGATGTGAAAAACCTAAAAGATTTAATTTCATAAGAAAAACAAGTGCAATTTGAACCATATTATGCCTAAAGTTATCATTTATACATGTGCATTATGCATTATACACCATTTTACACAAACATTTAGTAACAGAATATTGTTAGAATTGTGCTTCATTTTCTTTAGACTTTTCATGTTGTTCATATTTGTTCAGATTATTCACATTCTATTGTTAAAGGATAGTTTCTAAATATAAATATTTTCAGAATGTAATTTTTTTATATTTATTAAACTAAGAAGAAAATTTGTAGTTGTCATTAGTGGCTTTTCTGTTGGACATCTGCGCAAAACTTTACAGATATTTACTAAATGTCAAAAAAACAGAAGTGCATAATGTCGGTTTTCCCATTACATCACAAACGCGGGGATTTGTTTATTTATTATCGCAAGATGACACGAGAAGTCATTCCATAAACATGGCAAGAAATGTAAATATCATGTTGATTTACAGATATATTTATTATTGTTATATATTACCCCTCTATCCCGTACTAAATTAAAAAAATTATCCAATTTCCTGCTGTCCACACATACCACGACATGTTTCTTTTAAAACTCTTCTCTTGTTGTAATGTCTGTCAACATCCGTTTTTTTTTTTTTTTTAATTCATGTGACTCTAGTTGCGGAAAAAGGTCTTTCCATTGCAGTTTTGCATGATCTACCAATTTTTCTACACCTGAAAAACCACGTCTTGCTAGCATAAAAACTTTTCATCGAAAAATGAGTTTCGGCAAAATTTTCCTTTTTCCATTAGGTAAATTTTTATGCGCAAGTTACATTCATGCAATTTGAGTCAATGGAAAAGCGACTATAGTGTTAATTGTATGTTCTTTAAATGTATGTGTTTTGTACATAACCAAAATAAAAATATTCATTCATTCATTATTATCATCATTATTATTATTTATAGGTTACGTTACGTCACAGGTGTCAAACTTGTGGCCCGGGGGCCAAATTCGGCCCACCAAAGGGTTCAATCCGGCCCCTGGGATGAATTTTTGAAATGCAAAAATTACACTGAAGATATTAACAATCAAGGATGTTGAAATAATTTTAGGTCATTTCAGTCCAAAGTGGATCAGACCAGTAAAATACTATCATAATAACTTATAAATAATGAAAACTGTAAATCTGTCTCTGTTTTAGTGTTAAAAAAAAAAAGTAAAATTACACAAAAATGTTTACATTTACAGACTAGCCTTTAATAAAAAATGTGAATAACTGAAATGTCTTAAGAGAAGTATGTGGAGTTTTAATAATATTCTGCCTGTTATTTATTGTTTTGTGTATTTGTAGATCCACTGTGATCTCTAAATTGTGATTCACATGTATAAATGATAAACTAAGGTGTAATATTGTTAACAATGCACTTATTTTACCAAAGAATTTTCAGGTTGTTCATATTTGTTCATGTTATGTTCAAGTACAATTCGTAGATGTAAACATTTTCATTACGGATTATTATTATTATTTACTTTTTTCACTCAAAAGTTCTTATCCTGTTATTTATATTATTTTACTGGTCCGGCCCACTTTAGATCACATTAGGCTGTATGTAGCCCTTGAACTAAAATGAGTTTGATACCCCTGCGTTACGTGTTTGACATCCCTGGTTTAGAAAAATCTAATCTTATCTAAAGTTGAGGAATTCACTTCACTTAAGTAACACTGATGAATAGTTTTTGTAGTTTTATGTTTGGATTTTCCCATTTTAATTAGTTCTACCTGTTATTCTGAATGCGGTGTTCCACAAGGTTCCATCTTTGGCCCCTTGCTACTTTCATTTTTTACTTCCCCAACACAATATTGACTTTGCGTTGGGACACAGCTGAATGCTCCAGCTCCGGGCAGGGCCCCTAGGTAGATATTTACAGCACACCCACATTACACGTTTGGCTTCATCAGGACTGTCTGGCGACTTTATCCACCACCCGATCCAACTCATTAGCAGGTGGGGATCAGTTGTAGATGTCTGATCACCTGGCTGCAGATCAGATGATGCACGAGGAAACCTGGGTGTGGATCATCAATCTTCCTCTGTCCCGGTGTCAAGTACACATATGGAGTATCTAATTTTCAAACATGGTCTTCAATATTGATGCTTAAAGGATCAGTGAACTTTTTTTTTTTTTCCAAAGAATATTTAAACATCAAACGGAGAAGTTCAATGTACCGTATAAAGTTATTGTGTTGATTGATCATTTGAGAATTCAAGCTGTAAAAGTTGAGGATGTGGTTTCAAGCGGACAACGAATAATACCAGCTGAGCCGTCAGGATACTGTCGTTTGACTAGGGATATAACGATATGAAAACTTCATATCACGGTTATTGTGACCATAATTATCATGGTTATCATTATTACCGCGGTATTACTGAAATTGTGCTCAAAATGTTCCAAAAGTACTAATACACACACGGAAATAATTTAACCAAGTTGTATTTAAAAATAAATAAAATAAAATAAAATAATTGGCACAATGTCCCTTCTGTTGCAGAAACATTCAAATATTAACCCCTAGTGGTCTGAGCCTATTTTGGCCGTTTTTCAGTCCTTTTGATTTTGCCTTTATAGATTATATACACAAATGTTTACTATAACCATGTTTGGGATCTGTTTTTTCAGCACAACTTCATCTATATCATCTGTCTATTATTTTTTCATTTTAACCTACTATAAAAACATAACAGGACAAAAAACACAAAAAATATAAAATCCGATTTGAAAAATGTGTATACCTTATTGCATAAATAACACACAGATGCTTAACGAACCTTTTCAAAGACTTTAAAAGTGAAAATTGGTTCCAAATATTAGGTATAGAAAATTAAAATTGTAATAAATTAAAACTATACTCAAATATTTGACAAAAAAGCATAGCTTTACATACGCATTTTTCCCCTAAAAGTGCGGTAATCAAAACACAGTTATCATGATAATTACAATTTAAACGGTAATACTAACCATCTGCAATTTTACCATGGTTTATCATTATACCGGTGATCATTACATCCCTGCATTTGACTTGATGATTAACAGTCACATAAACAAGCGCTTTTAATGATATTATTGTCTGTTTTGTTAACATTATGCCACTGCTGTACAGGGGTGTAAGAAAATATCGGTTCCGCAATATATCACAATATTTCACTTCATGATACTGTATCGATGTTAAAAAATACTGTATCAATGTTTTTAAGTATTTATTCAAATGCAGACATAGCGGAGATTCATTTTTGTTTTTTGTTCATCGAGCTCTTTTATTTTTATATTCACATGGGTATTTTACTCTGTTGTTTGTATGCTAGCATCCTACAAGCACATTTTACTGTCTGAAAGAGGCAAAGGTTATTTATTTATTTATTTATTTATTGGGAATGCACAAAAATAATGTTCTAATGTTGGATGATTCAGGGACTGAAAACTATGCATTCTTTTCGCGATAGAATACGAAAATTTCAACAGGATCTTAAACTGTAATGTCTGTAAAACATGATTTATTTATTTGTGTGATTTTTGTACTGGTAAAGCCACATGTTAAAACTTTATTTATCCAAATGCTGCACTATAAGTTTTTTCAACGAAATAATCTTTTAAAAAAACAAACAAAACAAAAAATATCACCTTGTTAACAGTATCGTGATATGTCGTATTGTGATCCTGGTACTGTGATTTGTGTCGTATCGCTTAATTCTTGCCAATACACAGCCCTACTGCTGTAGTATAAGTCTAATAAAGTGTCATAATTAAACTAAGCTGCTGCTCCAACACTTGTTCTACATACAGAATGAGACACAACATGATGTGATATTAAAACAGTGACAATATCCAGTTTTTTGTGCAAGTGTTTAACATATGTCCTACCACAGATTCCTAAGTTCCACCCCCTTATTGTACGTTCTAACGGTGGTGACAACACTAGTCAAAATCTGTTTTGACTTTAAAATCATGAACCTCAACAATTTAGAAGATCTCAAAAGTGCAAAGAGGGGGAAATGTTTGTTGAGACGACTGTTAGTAGGAAGTAAGAACACCCTGACCAGAAAACGGCTGAAAAGACACATACCTACTATTTACTAGTATTTACTATTAGGGGTGGGAATCTTTTACTATCTCACGATCCGATTCCGATTTTTGGGGCTACGATTCGACTCAAAATCAATTTTCGATTCAAAACGATTTTTGATTCAAAATGATTTGATTTGAACCATAATGATTTCTGCTTCAATCTATAGGTGTGCAAAGGATTCTCATGATCTACTCCAGTCTAGCCGCTAATCGCTAACCCTAAACTTAACCCTAGTCGCTAATCGTGCTAAGCGCAAACCCTAACTGCTAATCACGCTAGCTGCTAATCACGCTACTGGCTAACCCTAACTGCTAATAGCGCTAGCCGCTAATCGCGCTAATGGCGAGAGATTGCCAGTGGATTTGTTTAATTTTTTTAAATCGATTTTGGGACATTTTAAATCAATTCTGAATCGTAGTAAATGAGAATCGCGATTTTTATATGAATCGATTTTTTGGTAAACCTACATTTACTATATACCGTACTTTCCGGACTATAAGCTGCACTCACTCCGTCTCCAACATCTCACCATCGCTTCATTGATGCCAAACTTACGTGCAGCAGCTCTATTTCCTTCTTCGTCAGCCGGATGGATCGTTAGCCAAGAAAACATAAATTAGCCGCATCATTTTAGAGCCGTGGGTTCACAGTGTGTGGAAAAAAGTAGCGGCTTGTAGACTGGAAATTAGGGTACGTACTATGTCTTGCCACCATTGTAAACAAATGAACAGAACAGTCGCTCTGTTGATGACGTAACTGTTTGTCACTTTCGCGTTCATTGGATAGCTACAGAATTCCTCCCACACCACCACCTACTGTTTCAGCCCTGTAACACCCACTTGTTCTCGGGCACGGGCCGCGCAACATCTGTGGGAAAGCTGTAAACGTACCCAGGTACAACATGGATCCGGATACCTGGTCTGAAAACGCCCTCAGACCACAGGCCGGGTTTGACCCTTTGGTGGGCCAGTTTTGGCCCACGGGCCGTATGTTTGACACACCAGTTTTAGAGCGAGCAGTGATCGGTATCAGATCTGATGATTATAATTATATTAAACATGTGATCGTATCGACCCTAAAAGCCTGATAAGCTCCTCCCTATTGATTAAATTGGGCAGATATTGGATTAAACCAAGGACAGGATGCAGATGGATCAGGACTCAGATTTACTTGTTTTCTTGTGGACATTGACAGTAAAGATGTAGTTTTTAGTAGTTCCTATCCTCTTATCCTTCTTAACTTTGACCATTTTCCCCCCTAATTTCCCACTTTTTTTCTTTTCCTTTCTGGGGACATTTCTCTCCATCTTTCTGGTTCAGTTGTTTTTAACTCACCTGCCAATAAGCTATCGAGAAGGACCTGTGTCGTCATCGTGAACAACTTATTAGACAAAACTAGTGGTCGGATTCATGTCAAATTTTTTATGTAGCTTCCGTGGGACAATGTCGACAAAGTTTGCTCATAGTTTTGACAAATTTAGATTTTTGTATTTTTTTACCGATTTTTGAAATATTAAAAATGTGCCTTTCTTTATAATGGTCCATATTTTGATGGTTTATAACATGGAAATTGTTAGAGATATCAATATATTTACTATTGAGCACTGATAGGAAGTCATATATGGACTTTCATTTGGGTTCATGACCTTTGACCTTGAGTGACCTTGAAGGGTCAAACTCAGGATCGCCAAAGTCTAGAGTTCAACAATCTTCTCAGAAAATACTGGTCAGATTCACTGAAATTTTTTTTGTCTAGCTTTCTTGGGACAATGTCTACAAATTTTGTTCACAGTTTTGGACAAATTTAGATTTTTTTGAAATTTTGATGAATTTTTTAAAATTATTACAAATTTGCCTTTCCTTATAACGGTCCATATTCTGATGGTTTATAACACGTAAATGCTTGCAGATATCAATATAGTTACTATTGATCATTGATAGGAAGTCATATATGGACTTTCATTTGGGTCCATGACCTTTGACCTTGAGTGACCTTGAAGGGTCAAACTCAAGGTCACCACTGTCTACATTTCAACAACTTTCTGCGAAACTGCCGGTGGGATTATTTTCAAATTTTATATGTAGCTTCATTGGGACAAAATCTACAAAGGTTGTTAATCTGTTTTGAGAAATTTAGATTTTTTTGAATTTTTGACCAATTTCTGAAATATTAAAAATTTGCCTTTACTTGTAATCGTCCATATTTTGATGCTTTACAACCTGTAAATAGTTACAGATAAATATAGTTATGATTGATCACTGATAGAAGTCATATACATTTTTGAATGTTGGACTTTCTTTTATATAATCCTTTTGTTGTTTCGTTTTAATGCAAATTTTAAATAAATAAATAAATAATAAACAACCAAACAAACATATATGGACTTCGACTGAATTAGTTGAGTTCTCCTCCAGTAAAAGTACCACCCACTTCTGTTGTTAGCTTGATCTTCTGCATCCAGACCACAGGACTGGAACATAGAGACAGAACCTGACAACCTCACAAATTCAACTTCTTATTGATTGCTGACAGAACATGACACTGATATACAGGGACATTGGTCCTATTCACCTATTCTTTCATAAAGATGACCCCGTCTGGAAAATGACAATATAGGCCACATCTCTGTGTCTTTCAATACTTCCTGTATTGTGGAGTGCAGAGAGTTAAGTAATACCTCGCAGAGCAGCAGGTCAGTGATGTGGAAAACCATGCAGAGGGGAACTTGGCGGTAAAGAGGGTGAGGAACCACTGGGATGCGTACATGTGGGCCTCCAGGTTCAGGTCCTGGAAGTGGGACCACAGGTCTGGAAGCTGTTCCTGTACAAGCCGGAGAAACAAGACAGAAAAAGAAACATGAGGAAAAAACAGTGCTGGCTAAAACTATAAAAATGTGGCTCCCTTTGTCATTTTAATGTTACATTATTTCATTTTTACTCATGCTTTATCTAATCATACCGTTTCACTAAAATGATCATCTCTTTCAAGACAGACCCAAGAATGAAGTTAAAAAGACACAAAATACAACCAGCCTCTCAGCCAGATATTATTTATGTTCTACAGACTGTAAGACTTCCAGGAATGATATAAAAATAAAAGCTTGGTACATCCTCAAAATATGACATTTACACAATAGTAACTTTAACCCTGTAAAGCCTGAACCATTAAATCATTGACAGAAAATTTTAGTTCTTTCTTGGTCCTTCTGAACAACCCCAATTTTTTTGTTTGTTTGTTTTTTACCAGTAAAATAATAACATAATTATCAACAAATAATGGCAACTCCAAAATTTTTTGTTTTAGTGCAATAAAAAACATTAAATTATGAAAATATTTCAATTTACAAACTATCCTTTCACAAAAAAGATGTGAATAACCAGAAAAAAAAAAACATTTCATAAGAAAAATAAGTGCAATTTTACACAAACATTTGGTTACAGACATAATATTGCTAAAATTGCTCATTATTAACACAACTTCTCTACAAATGCACAAAACATTTAATAATAACAGGCAGAAGGTTGTTAAAATTGCACTTCGTTTTCTTTAGACTTTTCAGGTTGTTCACATTTTATTGTTAAAGGTTAGTTTGTAAATGTAAATATTTTCATAGTGTAATATTTTTTTCACATTGAACAAAGATGAAATTTTGTAGTTGTCATAATTTATAGGTTATTATACTTTTATTTTATTTGAGATCACATTACTCTGTATGAGGAACCTGAACTAACACAAGTTCAACACCACTGATTGTTAGTATCTTCAGAGTTATTTTTGCACTTCCCAAATTAATCCCATGGGCTGGATTAGACCCCCATGTACTGGTTTTGGCCCATGGTCCACATGTTTGACACCCCTGATCTACATGATTAATAGCTTAAATATAAGAACATATCTGATTTTCACTGAAAAAAAGTAAAATGCAGAGGATAATATATATTAATAAATGGTGATAAATCACTTAGAAAAGGGCAAATGTAGAGAATTAACTTGGAAGCCACAACAAAAATAGTTGTGGGTCTTTAAAGGTTAAAAGTACACCAGAGTTCAGTCTGTGAGTAGTTTATCATGTTAATGGTACAGTATGAGTACTTTTTCAAATAATACATAGAAGTAAGTTTAGGTTTAGGTTTGTGTGTGTGTGTCATAAACGTCCCAGTACGGACAGTAAATAAAACATCCAATTAACCTGACAGATCCACTTTGACAGTCAAACATTAGCATGACACCTGAGTGCATCAGATAGTGAGCTCCCACCTGTTTGCTAATGATTAGCAGTCGATGCTAACAACCTTACATCAGGCTCATTAGGTCGATGCTAACAGAGTTGATCCTGATGCAGAGACGACTGTCGGAGGGGTCAGTATGGATTTCAGAGCCAAATTCAACTTTGCTCAGTGAGTGGATTTAGGCCAAGGCCGTGGCTGTGGCCATTTAAGTGGCACTTCTTCCCACCTCTTTTCGGGCATGTAAATGGAACTATTGTGCTGTTCTTCCGTCTAAGATTGTTAGGATTCTTCATATTTGTATTATTATGTATGTTTTGCTAGTTTGCATATACGTTAAATTTCATTGCATGTTCGGAATAAATCACTAAATTAAATCAAAACCGGTCCGTGAAGGTGATGAATTAGCAAAGTGCAAAAGTCACACTGAATATATCAACAGTCAGAGGGCGTTGAGGTCGTTTTAGTTCAGGTTCCACATACAGAACGATATGATCTCAAGTAATGCTGCGTTCTGGGCAACCCGTAACTCGTGTTTTTCCAACCTTCTACCGGTGAAAAAGCACTGGAATGGCAGTCAAACCTGTGACTTCCCACCCGTGAACTCGTACTTAGATCCTTGTTCTCCCAGTTCCGAGCTCTGACGTTACGTAGCAATGGCCGCCCCCAATGGATGTGGTGTTTATGCAGCTTGTTTATTAAAACAAGGTATTGCTCTGACATTATTTATCTGCAAATGTTCTGCATAACCAACAGCTGCTCTACCGTTAGCTAGTTTTCAGTCCACAGAGTGCAAGGATAAATTAATACTAAATACATATCCAACAAGAAAAGCACACGGAGAGCGCAGACCTCCGCCAAGAGAGATCTGCCCCCCCCCCCCCCCCCCCCCATCACCACCAAAATTTAATCATTTCTTCCTTGTGCCAGTATCAACATTTCCTGAAAATTTCCTGAAAATCCATCCATAACTTTTTGAGTTATCTTGCTAACAAACAAACAAACAAACATGCACACAAAGCAAAGTGATCACAATACAGGTAATAAATATACAAATAACATAAAGGGTAGAACAGCTTCTCTTGCTTTATGTGCCATTTTTCCTCCTCTGTTTCCCTTAAATAAGCAAAGATCCAGCAGGTTCAAATCTCAGCTGGAGCAGAGCCTTTCTGTGCTGAGTTCACCTGTGACCTCCAGTTTCTCATGTCATTTATGCTGCATTCCAGGCAACCTGTAACTGGTGTTTTTCCAACCTTCTACCAGTGAAAAAGCACTGGAATGTCAGTCAAACCTGTGACTTCCCACCCGTGAACTTGTACTAGATCCATGCACTCCCAGTTCTGAGCTCTGACATCACATAGCAAAGGCAGCCCCCAGTGGATGGGTGTTTATGCAGGTTGTTTATTAAGACAAGTTATTGCTCTGACATTATTTATCTGCAAATGTTCTGCATAATCAGCAGCTACTCTAGTGTTAGCTAGTCTTCAGTCCATTGGGTGCAAGAATAAATAAATACCAAATACGAATCCAAATATACAAATAACGTAACTTAAAAAGGTAGAACAGCTTTTCTTGTCTTATGCACCGTTTTTCCTCCTCTGTTTCCCTCAAATAACAAAGAACAAACACTTTGGCGATAGAAATGATTGTAAATGAGCGTAACGTACGGTCCACCATGCTGGTTTGTTTACACCTAGCTCCCACAATTCCTTGCGCTCAGGCAGTTTGGTGGGACTCGCCTGGACCGTTACAAAGTCGTGAGTCGTGGTTTGAAGTCGTGACTTACGGGCTCAAAAACCGGCCTGGAACGCAGCATGAAACAAGTGGTGCCAGGAACGACAAGCCCCGCCCCTCACACATATTGTAGCTTATTTCAGCATCGATCCAGCTAATGTCATCATGTCTATGCGTGTGCCTCTATATACGTGCCAAGTTTGAAGTGAACTGAAACAAAACTGATGTTTTTGTAGACATTTGAAATTTCAGCCATTTTAAGCAAATGGGAAAAAAAAAAGATTCCAAAAATTCATTAAATTTTTTAACTTTGACCTACTTTTCCCAAAATGTAACCACTATCTGTTCTGGGTCACTGGCAATCTATAAACCCAATCTGCTATGAATTCAACCAGTAGTTTTGCTGCTAAAGTGTTAACAAACGAAGAAACAAACTGAAGCAAAAACAATATCCCTTGCCTCATAAACATAATAACCTATAAATAATAACTCCAAATGTTCTTCTTGGTTTAATGTGAAAAAAAGTATTATGCTTATAAATAATGGCAACTCCAACTTTTCTCTTTGTTTTAGTGCAAAAAATAACATTAAATTATTATAATATTTACATTTACAAACTATCCTTTAACAATAAATTATGAATACCCTGACATGTCTAAAGAAAACAATTTTAACAATATTCTACCTGTTACTAAATGTTTTGTGCCTTTGTAAATCTGATCAGTAATGACAAGTTGAGGCATAATAAATATTAAAATTGAGCTTAATTTTCTTAAGTAATTAAATTTTTTTGAGGTTATGTCATTAAAAAAATTTAAAAATGCATCTGAAAAAACTGTTGCATCCTGATGTCCTAATATAGGCAATTATTTAATTTTTTAAAAAGCCAAAGCTTCTACTTTCCTGGGTCTCAGGAGGTTTAATATCTTCTTAATTAATCCATATTTAAAAAAATAAATAAATAATATATATATATATATATGTATGTATGTATGTATGTATGTATGTATATAAAAATGCTTTTCAAATTTAGCCTCATTTTGAGTTATAAAACAAGAAAAAAAAAAATCTGGACACTTTTTTTCATAATTCATGCATGAAAGGGTTAAAAAAATTTTTTTCCCCCCCAATAAAACAGCAAAAATGTTTGCATTGTCATTATTTCTAGGTTATTATGTTATTGTTTTATTGCTCTGGTCCACTTCAGATCAAACTGGGCTGAATGTGGAACCTGAAGGACACAGACTTCGACAGCCCTGGTTTAAGCCGTAAATCCTGCGTTGGACTTGAATCAGTCGTCAGAGTCAACAGACACAACTTTACTGCGTCTACAGAGCTCACACACACTGACCACGGATAAACTGTTATTACATTCACTGACCAGAAGCAGCCAGTACACAGCAACAGCAAACACAGAAATGATGCAACAGCCGGTAACAGGTTTTACATACAACCACCTTTCTTCTTGTGAATATACTGATGTTGTAAAAGTCTGTTTCTACTCCACCCTGATGCTCTTTTTTTCAGCTGGAACTGTCACTGAATCATCGTACAAATGCCGAATCTAATCATTAATGACATAGACTAACAGCCTTAATTTAGATACAAATAATCAGAAAAAATGTTATGAGCATTGTTTATGTATGAACATTTAGATATACTTTTACTGATTACACTGGTCAACAACAATTTATTGTTTAAGTTTTTTGAGCGGATTTAGGATAATTTTGGTGTGCTGAATCTAAAAATCACATTCATTTTGCTCAATCAGGTCAAACTTTCTGAACTATGCTACATATTGGCTTTTTAACATTTTTGCTTACATTTATGGGCATTTTCACGTCATGATACAAAATTCTTCATATTTCTTGCAATAAACGAGTTGTGAAGATTTTACTTTTGCCAATTTATGATTAATGTTTTTTTTAATATTACAGGTGAATGAAATGGCTTCGACTAGAAGATCTTGCAAAAATAAGCCTGACGTATTCTGCTACATCTGCGGTGAATACACCATTGTACCTAACAGGAATCCAGTCACAAGTTTCATGAAGTGTGCTTACCAATCTTATTTTGGTATTAAACTTTGTGACTAAGATAAAGTTTGGGCGCCACACATGGTATGCAAGTCATGCACCGAGTATCTGCGTCAGTGGACCAAAGGCAAGAAGAGTTCTCTGAAGTTTGGAATTCCCATGATTTGGAGGGAGCCGACAAACCATGTCACTGACTGCTACTTCTGTGCTATTGATGTGACTGGAATCAACAGAAAGAACCGAAACAAAAGTTCATGCCCTGAATTTTGCACAATGACGATTTAATGTTCAATTTACATGTACTTGGCTTTATCAATATCTATTATTCAATTTACAGGAATTAAAGTTTGTAACACTTAATAAATACATCCTGCTAGAAAATGATTTTTTTTCTCTTAAAACCTATTTTGGGTGAGAACTATATAAAAATCAACTGATAAAGTCACAAAAATGTAATCAATTTTGTGAGAAGATCAAATTTTTCAAAATCAAATTAGCAAAAAAACCTGACCTGATTGAGAAAAAACAGATGTGATTTTGGATTTAGCGGTGCAAAATGGTCCTAACTCAGCTGAAAAACCTAGACAACTTGCAAAAAAAAATTATTTTGTAACCCAGTGTCATTTTTATCCTGTTTACTGTATTCATAGTGTTTTATTTATGTGCTTTTATTGTGACCAATGCGACGTAATTTTGTTTTGCAGTGCAGCTATGATATACAGTTTCTGGAATGTTTCATGTGACTGATTCACCCAAAACGCACCAGTCAACCACACAGGAAATCATTCCTGCTTCTGACCATCAGACTGTTTAACTCCTCATTAAAACCACATCATTTTAATAACACAACAATAGTTTTTACACTTTTAGTGTATATTACTTTAATTATTCCACACCCCCCCCCCCCAAGGGGAGGCAAGGGGTTTTGTTTTTGGTTTGGTTGGTTTGTTTCTTTGTAACACTTCAGCAGCAAAACTATTGGTTGAATTCATACCAGATTGGGTTTATAGATTACCAGTGACCTAGAACAGATGGGATTACATTTGTGGAAAAGGAGGTCAAAGTTCAAACTTTCCGTGAATTTTTAAAATCCTTTTTCCCATTTACTTATAATAGGCGAAATTTCAAATCGCTATAAAAACATACATTTTAAATCAGTTTACTTACAACTTGGCACATTTATAATTTTTATATTTATCAAATATTGGATATGGATGAAAGAGCTGACTGATGGTAAAACAAGATACAATACAACATACATGTCAGGGGCGGGGTTTGTTGTGCCTGGCAAATCAAATCAAATCAAATGTTATTTATACAGCGCCAAATCAAAACAAAAGTCATAAAAGTCATCTCATGACTATAGAGCAGGTCGAGAGAGAGAGAGAGAGAAGCCACATGGATGCAGTTGATGCACAGATAACTGACTAGAACTGTTTAAAAGTAGATCAGCTGGTTGCAGACACAAACCAATGACAACAAACGTACATGACTGGTAGTACTACTACTATAAATAAAAGTACTAACAGTTAATACTACTACAAATACAAGTACTAACAGTTAATACTACTACTACAATACAAGTAATAACAGTTAATACTACTACAAATACAAGTACTAACAGTTAGACTACTACAAAACAGTACTACCAGTCTAATACTACTACTACCAAATACAAGTACTACAGTTACTACTACTAATACAAAATACAAGTACTAACAGTTCAGTACTACTACAAATACAAGTACTAATAGTTAATACTACTACTACAAATACAAGTATTAACAGTGGATATACTACTATGGAATCATGAAACATGAGACATGATGTTAAACTGCCCATTGTGCCAATAGATAATAAATAATAATAATAATACTACATTTTATTTGTATGGTGCTTTCATAGAACTCATAGACACTTTACATACAGCAGATAAGAACAGAAACCAAACAAACATAGATGGTATGTACATGAGGTCTACCTAAATGTTGCGACAGCACCACTTGTTTTTCATACTGATAAATATTGTGCGTACATATAGAATATCAGGAGTCAGTGGAATTGAATATCCCAGTACATGGTACAGTACTTCCCAATCATCTTCCAAAACACAGTAATATATGGACCAAAATGATTATTAATATCTTACATCATTTTTGCATTTCACAAATTCATCCCACAGGCTGGACTGGACCCTTTGGTGGGCCGGTTGTTGGCCCCGGGCCGCATGTTTGACACCCCTTCACTAGGGACAAATGATTTCCTGTGTTGTGTCTGAAATCAGGTAGAGAACTGAAAACTGTTTGGTTTAATTTGTACGAGTGTGTGTGTGTGTGTTCCGTTGAAAGCAGCCCCCCACTCACCTGCATCAGCCTCTCCAGCTGGTAGAACTTGCAGTGAAGGTCTTCAAAGTTGTTCTTGTACAGCGCTCGGAGGCCGTACTCATACATAATTTTCACCAGCACACAGAAGGCCTGTTCTTCAGGCATCTGAAAGCACACCAACAATCATCAACTACGACCAAATCAACTCAAACTTCAAACAGATGACGGACTGAATTGTGTCATTTTAAATGATTTTTTTTTTTTTTTTTTTTTTTTAAATATAGCAGAACCAATAGGATCTTTTAGTCTGCATTGGTATTATTGATTATTTATTGTTGATTATTTAAATGCATTTATTCATAGTTGCTTTCAATAATCCTGTATTTGTGCACTGATTTATTTCCGTTTGTCACATTGCACTTTGGATGTGGGCTGATGTCTGTGGTGAGCTGCAAATGAACTGCCCGTGGGAATAAATAAAGTTTTCTGAATCTGCATCTGTTGCCACAAAGGAAACAAAAGCTTTGTGTTTGTGGATGTGCTGGATGTTTGGGGGGTAGACGTTGAAGACGGATCCTTCATTTGTCTCCGTCTCCGCTGAAGTTGCAGTTGGAGCGTTGCCAAGGTGAAGGTGTGGACGACGCCATGAAACAAAACACAAGTGACATGTTTCTGGAAATGATTCAAGGTGTGTGAGTTAGGACAGATTTCAAGGTGTTTGTGTGTGTGTGTGTGTGTGTTGTGTGTGTGTGTGTGTGTGTGAGTGTGGTGTGTGTGTGGTGTGAGTGAGAGTGTGTGTGAGAGTGTGTGTGTGTGTGTGTGTGTGTGAGAGAGGTGTGTGTGAGAGTGTGTGTGTGTGTGTGTGTGTGTGAGAGTGTGTGTGTGTGTGTGTGGTGGTGTGAGAGTGTGTGTTTGGATGGATGAAGATAAGAGGTGCAGAAAAGCTTTAAAGTGTGTGTGTGTGTGTGTGTATTTCTCCTCTAACCCACACACTCTCAGTCTGTGAGCTGATATTTAATCAGAGTGGACAGTATGTGTTGGGGCTGAATGGGCTCCTGCAGGTAAACCTGAACCTCTATTAATATTCCTGACACCTCCTCTATAACCTCTCCTTCTTCTTCTTCCTCCTCCTTTACCTGCCTTCTCTACACCTCGCTCTAACCTCTCCCTCTCCTAACCTTCTCTTCCTCCTCCTTTACTGCTGCTCTTCTCTAACCTCTCTAACCTCTCCTTCTTCCTCCTTTTACTGCTGCTCTCTCTACACCTCTCTAACCTCTTTCTTCCTCTCCTTTTACTGCTGCTCTTCTCTACACCTCTCTCCTCCTCCTCACCTTTACAGACCTGCCTTCGCTACTTTCTCCTCCTCTGCTCTCATCAGTTTTCCCTTTTATACAGTCCTCTCCTTGTTTCTCACCGCCCCTCCCCTCCTCTCCTCTCTCCCTCCTCCCTTCCCCTCCTCTCCTTGTGTCTCCCCCCTCTCCCCCCCTCTCTCTTCCTTGTGTCTCCTACCCTCTCCCTTCCCCTCCCTCCTCTCTTCCCCTCTCTCCTCCTCTCTCCTCTCTTCTCCTCTCCTTCCTTGTGTCTCCTATCCCTCCCCTCCTCCCTTCCCTCTCCTCTCCTCATTTCTCCTTCCTTGTGTCTCCTCTCCCTGCTCTCCCCTCCTCTCTCGTTTTTCCTCTCTCCCCTCCCCTCTTCTCTCCTCTCTCCCCTCCTCCCTTCCCCTCCTCTCCTCCATCCCTCCCTCCCCTCCTCTAATTTGTCATCCATAGCTACAGCTGCTGGTGCCTATAGAGGGTATGAATGTGACGTCACAGCAGGACAAAGTCACAGCGGTTACACCCACTGAGTGACAGAAAAATTAACTTACAGCTAATGTTTTTACAGCTAAACTGAGCTAATGAGTTTAGTGGAAGCGTATGCACCCGACACATCAGAACTACAAACACATGGAGCTGAAGTCACCGTCACATACTGAGGATTATGTTCACTATATGGACAAAAGTATGTGGACATGTTGAATTCAGGTGTTTCTTTTCTAACAGGGGTCTGGGATACAAAACAATAATGACTAATATAATATAGTTTTGTATTGAGATAAATATCATTGCATTGGTTTGTTTTGTTTAATTTGTCTTTGCTTCTAAAATGTCTCAGAAATAGTTTTTACTTAATTTCTCTCAACGTTTTTTCTGTTTTTTGCTTTTTTTTTATCATGACTATGATTCTACCTTAAACATTAAAAAGTCAAAAAAATATGCAAAATCTCATATAAAGTTAGGGCAAAAAACTGTATTTTAATTAAGGAAAATTACCGTATTTTTATGAGATGGTTATTTCCGTTATTTTACAGTATTTTTTCAGCACCCCTGCTGCCGGAATAATACCTTTTTTTTTTTTTTACAGTGCATGTGAATCGGACCTCATCACTCTCTTTCTTACTATCATTTAAATGACTTCCTTATGTTAAATTTCAGGTGTGTCTCTTACAGACGAGTTGTGAAAAATGGTCCTTAATCGTGTATATGGGGGGGGGGGGGGGGGGCTTTTACAGTGTGTAGTGTGACTTCCAATGACCTTGAAAATAAATCTGTGTAAGAACGAACAAGTGTCCTCCTCCAATTCTTCCCCTCTGCTCATTTTCCACCATAACGCTGCCTCATGGCTCTGAGCTTCAGCCTCTTCTCGTCTCCCTCTCTCTCTCTCTCTATTCATCACCAGCAGTCTGTTATAAACTGTTTTCATTCCAGCAGTCAAAGTCTTTCTTTTCAGCCACAGACATCCTTTCTATCTGCTTCCATTTAGTCTATTATGGAGCCTCGCTTCTGCCTTAGAACACCTTATACAAGCAGCAGACGAGGTTTCTGTAGATGCTACGTCTCCACAATACTGAAATATTTTTCTTTTCATTCTCCAGCCTTGGGTATTTGCTTTTTCGACGCCCTCAAACATGGTTTTTTACAGTAGAAGTGTGAATGTGACATTACAGTTGAAAAGCAGCTCCAAATGACTTTTCTTTCCAAAGCATCAGAAAAATGTTCAAGTATCTAATTGCAATGTATGATGTTTTAATAGATTGTACTTGTTGTGGACACATTGAATTCAGGTGTTTCTTTTCTAACAGGGGTCTGGGATACAAAACAATAATGACTCATGTTAGAATGTAGTTTTATATTGGGATAAATATAGCATTGGTTAGTTTGGTTTAAATTGTTATTGTTGCTTCTAAAATGCTATATTTAGGCAGCAGATACAAAAAACGGTACAATTGTTACTATGATGGAAATTTTCCTTTTGGTTCTCTGACATCTCACTTAGGATGACAAATTTCCCATTAAACTTGAAGGAAATATTGATATTATATGTTAAATCATCATGAACAGGACATCATTACAGCTGTAGACATGGTGTGTCCAAATATTTTTGTATATATAATGTACATGTATATTGTATTGTATATAACGAAAATATATTTTTGTGTTGTGGACACGCTGAATTCAGGCATTTCTTTTCTAACGGGTCTGGGATAGAAAATATTTTATTTGGGATAAATATGGCATTGGTTAGTTTGGTTTAAATTGTTATTGTTGCTTCTAAAATGACTGAGATGGTTTTAGACTTCATTTCTCTCAACAATGAGTTTGCTTTTTATTTATTTTTAAATCATGACTATAATTTTAAATGTTCGGCCTCTAAATTTCTAAAATATTTTTCGTGCTCTGACTGTAAATAACACATTTCTACCAAACTAACCATCTACTTTCTTCACATCTCACTTAAACTTAGTTGATGTATAAAGTATATGGACAAAAATTTGGGACATATCATGTCTACAGCTGTAAGATGTCCTGTTCATGATGATTCAACATATAAACATCAATATTTCCTTCAAGTTTAATGGGAGATTTTTCTTCCTCAGTGAGATGTGAAGAAAGTAGATGGTTAGTTGTGGAAGAAAATTATTATTTACAGATAGAGCATGAAAAATATTTTAGAAATTTAGAGGTAGAACATTTAAAATCATAGTCATGGATAAAAAACAAAAAATCAATGTTGAGAGAAATTAAATAAAAACCACCTCTGAAGTATTTTGGAAACCAAGTAGAGCTGCACAATGTATTGTTTGAGCATCGTCATTGTGATGTAGTGTGCGCAATGGTCACATTGCAGGTTCTACGATGTAGGAGGCAAATGAACTGTGTGTGTTATCTAATTTCAAGGGTATGTGACACCAATCACAATCGTGCTTAATCAGTTTGGAGTGAGTCGCTGGTAACAACACTGAAAAATGAGCAACGAACAAGAGAAAATCAGCAAAAACAAAGACTTGGTGCCAAAAAGAAAAGCTACGTCAGTTATCTGAAATTATTTCGGCTACAAGAAGGATGATACTGGAACACATGTTCTGCGTTGATACCGCCTTGCACCTGTCGCCACAATGAGAGGAAACACAACTAATTTGTTTGACCATTTACATCGGCACCACACAAATATTATTACTGCTGGAGTATTTTTTTCATATTGTAATATATATATTGCAGGGTTAAAAAAAATCAGTCCATTTTTTTCCAATATCGTGCAGCCCTAAAGCAAAGATAACAATTTAAACCAAACTAACCAATGCACTGATATTTATCCAATACAAAATTTAAAATCATAGTCATGGATTTAAACAAAAAAAAACAAAAAAAAACAAGCAAACTCACTGTTGAGAGAAATGAAGTAAAATCCATCTCTGAGACATTTTGGAAGCCAAGACAAATTAAACAAAACAAACCAATGCAATGACATTTATCCCAATATAAAACTACCTTCTGACTTAAGTCCATTATTGTTTTTGTATCCCAGACCCCTGTTAGAAAAGAAACACATGAATTCAACATGTCCACATACTTTTGTCAGTATAGTGCAAGTTAACTGCGATTTTAATCTAGCGTAACATCAATATTTCCTTTAAGTTTAATGGGAGATGTGGAGAAAGTAGGTGGTTAGAAAAATGGTTTACAGTCAGAGCATGAGAATATTTTAGAAATTTAGAGGTAGAATCATAGTCATGATAAAAAAAAGCAAAAAAAAAAACAGAAAAAAACGTTGAGAGAAATTAAGTAAAAAACTATCTCTGAGACATTTTAGAAGCAAAGACAAATTAAACAAAACAAACCAATGCAATGATATTTATCCCAATATCAAAACTATATTCTGACATTAGTCATTATTGTTTTGTATCCCAGACCCGTTAGAAAAGAAACACCTGAATTCAACGTGTCCACATACTTTTGTCCACATACTGTACATATGATTCAGGTTTATTGTTATAATCAGAAAAAGCATGTTCGATGGGTAATATACTCACGTGCAGAAGGAGAACAGCAGCAAGAAACGACTGACCCTGACAATAACCAATTTCCTCGTCATAAACAGAGTATGCCTGGGAGAAAAGAAAGAGAGAAAGGGCAAAAAATCAATTCAGTCATAAAATGAGCAAGACCTCAAAAAGGTTACAGATACAACTTGAGGTTTTTACTATATATAATTGATTTTAACATACAGACCTCAAATTTTTATATTTTCATTGAATTTCAACCTTGAACAAGTCCCTGGGTGGGTTTATTTGACTCGATATACAAACTCAGGAGAGGTTTCAACAACACTGTAGGAGCAGGAGCAGCGCGGGTCCTCCTGACATAAGAAACGTAGGCAGTTCGGGCGTTAAGGTCAAGTATGAAAGACCAACCGAGGACAATAACACTTCAGATGACCGTTCAGAGAGACGGTGTCTCAAAGCAGTCAGTTTCTGGCAGATCCCACAAATCATGTTACTGACCAAGCGAACAGGGCTTTTCACAGCGTAAACACTGATCCAGGAAGGGGCACTGTGTCCAAAACCATTTAGCGTTCACTTTTTTAGACGTGAAAAAAGAGATGAGCTGAAGGTGAAGGGGAGACAGTCGCACATCACACAGCATCGGCTTCATCTGCATATGTCGCAGTAAGACTTTTTTTTTAATTTACGCTCACTACAGTGGCGACCTACGTCCACCACAGACCAAAAGCGTTTGGCAAAAACACAAGCTCAATGGATCTTTGCTCAAGGGCAGCTCAGTGGTAATAAAACCCTAATGTGTCCTTCAGGTTCAGTCACCATTAGGGCTGTGTACTGGCAAGAACCTGGCAATGACAATACAAATCACATTACTAGGATACAATACGATATATCCCGATATATCATGATACTGTTAAAAAGGTAATTTTTTGTTTGTTTGTTTTTGTAAATGATTATTTCCTTGAAGAATTGAATTACACCAGAAATATTCACAAACACTAAGCACATTTTATTTGATCAGAACAGGATCTAATGCTATAACACAAAATGTTCTTGTGTTCAAACTTGAATTCTGTTTTACAGACGCTACAGTTTCAGATCCTGTTCAAATGTTCTTATTCTATTAGTTCAGAACTAACATCAGAACATTATTTTGTGCAATCCCAACAAAGGAACTAACATTATTTAATAAAACAGTGTTAAATAATAATAAATAAAATATAAACAAAAAAGAAACACTAAAAACGAACCTCCGCCATATTTGCATTTGAATAACATACCTAAAAATATTACTTTTTAATACCAATACAGTATTGCGAAATGAAATATCGCGATATATTGCAGAACCAATATTTTCTAACACCCCTAATCACCTTCGCCGCTGGTTGATCACAAGCACCTTCTCTTACGTTTAGACCGTTTCCTTCTGTACACGCTTTAAAGGACGTGGGAGACCAGGGTTCCTACAGGTTACATTTAAGACTTTTAAGACCTTTTTAAGACTACTTAGAACAGAATTCAATGTGCATTTCACAGCCCATGTCATGGCCATACTGGCAAAAATTTGTGACTCGTAGAATTTAAGAAAATTTATTTATTTACTCCAACGCCTTGATTCTTACTCTTACCGAGTCATTTCTCACCAGGGGCTGAAAAGTTCGCAATAATTGGTTCCTAATTTCAAAATAAATTGTCGGGTTGGAACTGAGTCGACTAAGCTTGGTCAATGTAACTGTTTTAAACTTGCACAAATGATTGTTTTCTCACTATCGACTTTTTTTTTTTGTTTTTTAATGTGTGTTCATTATGTCTTGCATTATCATAAACCAGGGGTGGGCAATTAAGTTTCCGATGGGGCCACATGAGAAACTTGACAGTTGTTAAGGGCCGGATCAATACACTTGCAGCTCTCCTTAATATCTCTCTCTCTAAATAAATAAACAAATACATAAATAAACTTTACTATAATACAAAAACTGTAAATGCAACAATGCAATTAAAAATGAAAATGTGGAGCACAGAATAAAACTATTTAAGGAATATTCACAAAAAGACTTTCAAAAATGTGCAAAACCAACTCCACATTAACTTTATATGAAAAACTATAAATGCATCCAGCTTTGTTTGTTTGCATATCACAGTTCCTTTTTCTTTAACTCTGACTTCAGTAAAGAATTACTTTCAAGTCCATGTCTGGTAAAAAAAAAAAAAAAACTCTCCATTCGGAATCAATCTTTTTTTTTTTTGCCGTTCGCTGACATCTTCATGGGCTGAAACTGACCAACAAACCACTAGTGCATAAGCCTTATGGAAGGGTAGAAAGTATGCGTGAAAAAAATGGTAAATTAGCAGATTCTTCAAAAATAAAAGCAGTGGCATTGTATTGGTTACCTCTATTATGATGATACACATTTGCATTGACTTTTAATTTGCCAATGACTTCATATGGGCCAGTTAGGGTCAGCTGTTGGGCCGCATGTGGCCCTGGGCCTTACAGTGCCCAGGTCTGTCAGAAACTGTGTTCTGCTGCTTTTCTTGGTCAGGTCACTCTTGAAAAAGAGATTTACAATATCAATGTGGCTTTTTTACTTGGTTAAATAAAGGAGATATACAGGGTGGGGAAGCGAAATTTACAATATTTTGAGGCAGGGATTGAAAGACAGTGTATGACCAATTAGTTTATTGAAAGTCATGAGAATTTATTTGCCACAAGAAAACTGACATAATAGAAAATGTTTTATTCTATGTGTCCTCCTTCTTTCTCAATAACTGCCTTCACACGCTTCCTGAAACTTGCACAAGTGTTCCTCAAATATTGGGGTGACAACTTCTCCCATTCTTCTTTAATAGTATCTTCCAGACTTTCTGGTAATAGTTTGCTCATAGTCATTCTCTTCTTTCCATTATAAACAGTCTTTATGGACACTCCAACTATTTTGAAATCTCCTTTGGTGTGACAAGTGCATTCAGCAAATCACACACTCTTTGACGTTTGCTTTCCTGATTACTCATATGGGCAAAAGTTTCTGAAAAGGTATGGATAATAGTGTTAGGTATTGTAATGGCAAAATTACTTATATCCATATATTCAATATATTTTCACATATTTCATATATCATATAGGCTTCTAACTTATTTCAGATATATTCATGTCACTGTGTATATAGAGCAGTTTGGACCTCTTTTGTGTTGTGTCCACAGTAGAAGGCCAAACCAACATTTCTCACAGAGGTCTTATCTCTAAGTTCCTGACACTAACCACAACACTTTCCACACATCATAATTTTCTCATGGGAGACAGAAGACTACAGGTGATTTGTATTTTTGGGTTCAGACCGTCTCAGTCTTTGTCTGAGTGGTATCTCTTTCTATGGAGCTCCAAATAAAGGGATTTCTTGACACTGAACGTTTGAATTTATCCTTCTTCATTATAGACGAATTAGTACAGTAATATTTCTTCCATAACAGTATGATTATGACATCAATATATGTTTGGTTTCAAAACAACTGACGTAGTGGCTGAGAAAAAACAACTAAATATTCATTGTAAATTTTGCTTCCCCACCCTTCTCGTTGGCGTCATTGAACGTCGGGGCCCTGACACTGAGATCTGAGCCTCTGTCTTTCCACCAGTGCAGTGGTGTGTATTTGTGTGTATTTGTGTGTATTCTGCCTCTGCTGGTGTGTATACAGCGGCTAACTCAGCAGATAGACAACAGGTTTACCAAGAAAAGCCGGACGCCGAAAACTTCTCCCCAAAGCTTTAACTCGAGACTTCACGGTAAAACTGCAACATACAAACAAAACCTGCCTCAGTTCTGTTCTTTGTTCCAGCACATTAACAGTATTATACATCCAAATGAATAAGAAAAGACCGCTAGCTCGATGCTAACATAAATGGGAAAATCCATAGACATGCTAACGATTAGCATCTTCAGACCGACTTAAGCTTTACAATGTCTTTTAATCTAACAACAAAAGTTTACATAAGAAACAGGTTTACCATTCACTGCCACAAAACCGAACATAAAATACTCACAGGCAAACGTTCTTTCTGGCCATACAAACAGAAAACGAGAAACGTGTCTGCTACTTCCTTCCCATGGCTGAACTGGCTACGGGAACACCGAAAGGACAAAACATGCACCAGTGCAACTTATTCCGACCACCGGAGGGCCCCCTTTGCATGCTTTTAACAACAGAAGATCACAGTAATGATAACGACATTGGAATTTGAATAAATCTACTCCTTTGTCTTGGCTCAAAGCGCTGCAGACAGGAAATGACAACAATAGAAGCCACACCCCTTTGTGTGCCTTGGTATTGTCTGACCCGCCCACCAACATCACTTGCCTTACGCTCATTGGCTGACAATGAGCCTTCAATCAGTTTATCTTATTTAAACGGACGATCACCCATGGAAAATTAGATCTAAACTTTAGGCTGTGTGTGCGTGTAGTGTGAGCGCCGCTCCCATTATTCCTAATTTCGTGAAAGTGAATATTTTTCTACGATCATGTCTGCGTCGAAGCGCGGGAGCAACACCAAACACAAGGGTAATATTGCATTGTTTTTTGGCTTCATTCCTCAAAATCTGCCCCTCAAAATGCAGGAATAGTGTTTCAGAGTTATAAATTTAAAAATTTTCCAGGGACATCCTCCCTGGACCCCCTACAAAACTTGCATGGTACATGGTGCCCTACGCTGTGACAAAAATCCTAGTGAGAACCCTGATAGTTACTTTCTTGTATTTTGGACATTTAACAGACACATCTGAACAAGGGATGTAAGGATATGAAAATTTCATGTCACGGTGACCAAAATATCAGTTATCATTATTATCGCGGTATTGTTGAAATATGCTCAAATGTTCAAAAAGTATTATACGCACACTGAAATAATGTAACCAAGTTGTATTTAGGAAAAAAACTAATAAAATAACACACACAAAGTACCTTCTGTGGCAGAAACATTCAAATATTCACATGTAAACATCAAACATATAAATGTGCATTAAAGATGTCACCTTATGGCCAGAGATATCTGCACTAGGGGTGGGAATCGATAGGATTTGATCAATATTAATGCCATTGTCGATTCTGTTGCCAGTCCAATTCCTTATCAATTCTCCTGTCGATTCCTGAGTGTTTTTGAGTGGGGAAAAAAGTAGTTGGACAGGTCATAATGGAGCTGGTTTGACCATGTTCATATCAAGTTTTCTAGTTTTCTAAGTGCAGTAACTGAACACGGTTATCATGATAACTAGAATTTAAACGCTAATATTAACAATCGGAAATTTTACCACGGTTTATCATTGTAGAGGGAATGCACATATGTCACTTCCCCCCTGGGCCACGCCCCTCCAAGTCAGACTGAGTGGCAAAAACAAACCGGCTCAACATGGCGGAGTATAGCAGTAACTACAGCGAGACCGGGAAAAATGTGGAATACAACATGAAATTAAAGACAATTGGACTGGACATGGATCCATACAAGCTACCAAACAACAAGTGGTCTACGAACATTGATATGTGGCCGGAAATCACCTATCCTGACATATATGAACTGATTTCAACACTGGGAAAATCCCCAATGCAAAGGCTGAAAGCATCCAAAGACACAGAGTTGTTGACATCCTCGTCAAGACAAAAACATTTCAGTTCTGAAACATAGAACTAAATGACAGACGCTAACATTAAGAGCTTTACTAAGAAGGAACGTTAGCCAAAACGATACGTAATTTAAGGTATGATTTTACACAAGAACACAGCATAAATTAACGTTACCTGACATGAAATGGCAACCACAAATCCAGGTTTCGTTGCCTGGATTCCAGTTATTTCTACGAATTGCAGTGATCCATCTGCTTCTTCTGTCTTTGGCTTTAGGTCGCCGTTAAAACGATAGCTCCGAGTGCTTTTTAAACCTATTTGTGCGATTAATGGCACAACAGCTCTGCCCCATTTTTAGATTGTTCTAAAGTTTTCGCAGTATTCAAGCCAAAGCCACTACTCATCTCCCTCTTTCTGCCACTCAGCGGACATAACCGCGGTGACTTCCACTAGCGGTGACATCACATGCATACCCTCTATACCGGTAATCATTAGGTCCCTAATCTGAACACAATACAGCCAACAAGTTTATGGCAACAGAACTTAAGACCAACCATATCAAACTGAATACCTTTTAAAGACTTTTAAGGTATTAAATGCAGATTTGTAATTCAAG
This sequence comes from Sphaeramia orbicularis, assembly GCF_902148855.1. NCBI lineage: Eukaryota > Metazoa > Chordata > Actinopteri > Kurtiformes > Apogonidae > Sphaeramia > Sphaeramia orbicularis. The sequence goes on from NC_043960.1 coordinate 5,309,892, forward strand.
ACTCTTAAGACTTTTAAGACCCTGTGGGAACCCTGGGGAAAGAGAGACAGTGCATGAGGACAGAAAATTGTTTTGCAACGCCTGCCCGAGTGGACGGTAATGTAACACCAGAACAGACAGTCCCCAGTTTATTAGAAGACAAATAACCTCACCTGCCCTCGAAGGCCTCCAGAGTGCCACCACTTTCACTGGTTGTACTGGACATTTAGCAGGTCTCTGTGAGTGTAACATGATTGTTTTTTTCACCTCATCCTGCAAAGACCTGGTCCTACTCTGCCTCTGATTGGCCGATCCACTGATAGTCTTTGCATCAGATTCAGAAAAAAACACTAGTAATTAAATAAAAAAATAGGACCAATGTTGTCCCTGTATGTCAGCGTCATGTTCTATCAATAATCAATAACAAGTTCAATTTGCAAGGTTGTCCGGTTGGAGTCCTATGGTCTGGATGCAGGAGATCAATCTAACAATAGAAGCAGGTGGTACTTCCACTGGAGGAGAACTCAGCTAATTCAATCAATGCCCATATATGACTTTTATCAGTGATCAATAGGAACTATATTGATATCTGTAACTATTTACATGTTATAAACCCTCAAAATATGGACCATTATAAGTAAAAGCAAATTTTTAATATTTAAAAAATTCCTGGAAAATGCAAAAATCGAAATTTCTTAAAACTGTGAACAAACTTTGTAGACATTGTCCCAAGGAAGATACATAAAAATCTGAAATGAATCCAACCAGTAGTTTCATCTGAGAAGATGTTTGAAGAAATTGCTAATAAAGACAATGACGACAAAGACGACTGACACGGCGCCTTCACAGTAGCTGTAACAGAAAACGCCAATGCAAGGATATGCTTTAATGTCAAATACTTGAGTATTTGACTTAATCTGAGTTAAATTTATTACAATTTGGATTTTACATACCTAGTATTTGGAACCAATATTCATTTTTAAAGTCTTTGAAAAGGTTCGTTAAGCATTTTTGTGTTATTTATGCAATGAATTATAAATTTTTCAAATCAAATTTTTGTGTGTATTTTGGCCTTTTGTGTGATATAGTAGGTTAAAGTGAAAAAATAATAGGCAGATGAGATAGATGAAGTTGTGCTGAGAAAAAAAAAAGAAATCCAACATGGGTGTAATAAACATTTCTTTATATAGTATAGCAAAGGCAAAATCAAAAGTACTTGAAAACGGCCAAAATACGCTCAGACCTCTAAGGCAGTGGTTCCCAACCTTTTTTGGCTTGTGACCCCATTTTAACATCAAATTTCTGGTGACCCCAGATTTTTTGCTAAAATTAATTTTTCTTTGATCATGTAATAGTTGGCTATACTATGTTGCAAATAAACGTTAATTTTGGAGGACATTTAGTCAATATAATGTATATATTATGAACAGAGGCAGTAAATCCAGGTGTAGATTACTGCACAAAGGGAGAATTGGATTTTCCTTGGTCAGGATATGTACAGTCAGTCCAGCTGTGATTTCCAAGGCTGACAATTAATACTGAACAAACAAGAACTCAAACTATGAATTATGAAAGAGCTGCAGCATCTGAAACTGACCACAATGAACATTTGACAGATAAACAGAACCACAGTGCTGCAGTTTCACACTCACAGTTTGTTTTATGGATTGTGATTGTCTCTCTCAACTCAACATATTTTTTATTATTAAGTTTTTATTTTATCAATTACTACAAATTTCAGGTGACCCCAAGGTTGAAAAACACTGCTCTAAGGGTTAACATCCTTTTTAATATGTGTCTAGTGCAAATTTTTCATTTCACAAATTCATCCCAGGGGCCGGACTGGACCCTTTGGGGGGCCGGTTTTGGCCCACGGGCCGTATGTTTGACACCTCTGGTCTGGAGTCTGTGTGTACGTTCAATAACAAGCAGCAGGACAAGAATCCGACAGTCTTCCTTGAACATGTTTACAGATGATACGGTTATTTAACTCCCATCCAGATCTGTTTAAAATGACTAAGCTGGCAGTGGTTGTTTCATCTTCCTCAGATATTTTGGCAGAATCCTCACTCTTTTGATAGACACATTGATGCTAACTGCAGTTAACTCTCAGCACACTGGGTCAAAAGATTCTCTCTCCTTTCCATGTTTAAAAAATGAGTGTGGACGTCCGCCGCTCCACCGCTGATCTGTTCTGCTAATTTGGGGTTTGATGTGGAGGTAATGGAGAAGTCTTGTGGAGCTGTCTGCAGTGTAATCTACAAGCTGACACGCTTGATGGAGTGTGGCATTCACACGTCCCCAACTCAGCTGGAGAAGTGCATGCTGACAGATGGATGGGGGAGGTCCTGGTGGGTGAAATCTAAATTTGTTAGCCAGAGTACATAATAGGCTCAGAGAAGTGGATTATTACAATCTATATGAATAGTTTCTCATTACTAAACGGTACAAAATTCATTCTTAATGTGCACTACACAGGAGGAGGCACAGTCTATAAATCATAATGTACTTGTACTAAAAAGGTACCAATAAGAACATTTTAGGCACAATAATAATAAAAAAGAGCTGCAAAAATGTGACTTCACTTTCAAGTTAAAGCAACACTATGGAGTTTTTCAGCTTTTAACCTAGATTTTCAAGGTCATTTAGGGAGTACAGCAACAACTCACAGTAGGTTCAATTACACTTTGGTCCAAGGTTCTAATAGTTTGGATTTTTCATTATAGTTTAATTTTATTTAGTTTTGACTTTTTTTTTCTCTAATTCAGTTAGTTTTAATTCGTTTTTAGAGCAGGTTTGATAGTTTTTAGTAGTTTTCATTTTTTTCTAAATGCTTAGTTTCAGTTTAGTTTTAGTTTTTTTCATATCTTTTCTCTTCTTTCCGTCGTATTCAAATAAATCCCAGACAGGACTCTGCTGCTTTCTCCCAACTTCAGTCTCCATGTTTCCAGATAGAGTGGGGACCAGAAGACGACTGGAAATGTCAAGTGACAGACCATGATGGTGTGGTATGGTGCCGCTAGCTAAAATTGCTTGAGCGAAATAAATCGATTTCATATCAATCCGACATTGACGAAGACAAAAACGAAGGGAATTTTATCCATAATTGTTATACATTTTAGTTAGTTTTGTAAGTGCACAATACAGTTTCAGTTAGTTATGTTTGGGTTTTTTTTTTTCTTTTTTATTATAGTTTTTATTTATTTCAGTTAACGAAATATTTTTCAATTCTAGTTTTCGTCATTTCGTTAGTTTTTGTTAACGATAATAACCTTGATTGTAACCCACAGGTGTCAAACATGCGGCCGGGGGCCAAAACCGGCCCGCCAAAGGTTCCAATCTGTCCCGTGGGATGAATTTGCAAAGTGCAAGTTATGTTTATGTTTATGCATTTGGCAGACGCTTTTTTCCAAAGCGACTAGGTTAGGGCATCAAACTCAAAAATAATATCATAATAACCTATAAATAATGACAACAATTTTCCTCTTTGATTTAGTGCAAAAAACATAAAATTATGAAAATGTTTACATTACACACTATCCTTTAACAATAACATGTGAATAACTTAAACTAAATGAAGAAATTAAGAAAATTAAGTGCAATTTTAACAATTTTCTGCCTGTTACTAAGTGCTTTGTGCATATGTATAAATGATTAGTTGAGGCATATATTGATAAAATTGTACTTTTATTTCTTAACAAATTCTGTTTTTTTCCAACTTATTCATCCTTTTTGTGTGGATAGTTTGTAAATGTAAATACTGGCATAACTGAATGTTTTTTTGTACTAAAACAATTTGGAGTTGTCATTATTTATTGGTTATCATGCTATTATCACAGGTCCGGCCTGGTTCAGATTAAATTGGGTTGAATGTGGCCCCCAGAAGAAAATGAGTTTGACACCCCTGTTGTAACCCTCCTGGGGCCCACATGGACATGCTGGCTGGGTATGTATGTAATTATTCACTTTGGTGTGTGTGGTTGTAGAAAACTAATTTTGCTACTGGAACTCTACAGGCACAGTGTTTTTCGTGTGTTCCTGAAATCTGATCAGGATGGTGGTCACCGGGATATGAACTAGTACCCTGAATAATGTGTGAATGGAAACACTCACCCATCTCTGTGTTACGCAACATTAGCCGGGTTGATGAGGCACGTTAACATGTTATCATGTTTACTTTTTGCTCCAGGTCTGTTTAAATTCTGTTTCCATGGAAGTGCTGTAGATATATTTAAGCGTCTACAGGTTGACGGTCCCAGGTTGTGAATCTCCGCACCAGCTGGGAGAGCAGTGTGCCCTTAAATGAAGCATTAACCCCCGACTGCTGCTGCTGTGTGCCTTCTGAATGACCGGCAGTCTGTGGATGTGTGGGTTATCTGGAGGTGTGACTGAGTGGAAACATGAGAAAAATGAAGCACGGTGAGCTGAAAGAGAGTTCAGCTGACCTTCCCATAGAATAAAGGTGAGAGAATAAAAGACTCCAGGCTTATTACCGAGTAGGATATGAAGATGAATATAAACTTTGTCCTGGATCCTCTGTGCCTGTATCCCACTCATGCCTCAAGATCCAACCAACCTTATCAGTAGCAAATCTACATGGATTTGCATACAAATGAAGGCTGGCTCGCCACTGACCTAGTTGGGTCCAGACTAGATGCTAACCCTTCCTGACAGGTCCTCCCAGAGCTCTCACCGGCTGTACTCTATTTCTGCAACCTCAGATAAATACAAAGAAGCAAAAGTTCCACTTCATCAATCTGAAGCGCCTTCAGTTTGATTAACAGTCATATCGTTAGCCTTGAAGAAGAACTGCACAAGTCATACACTATATGGACAAAAGTATGTGGACATGTTGAATTCAGGTGTTTCTTTTCTAGCGGGGGTCTGGGATACAAAACAATAATCAAAAATGTCATAATGTAGTTTTATATTGGGATATATATCATATTGATGATGATGAAATTCTTTATTCAGTCATCACATAATAATACAACCACTGTCAACACTACAAATATTACCAACAGGTTAACAACTGAACAGGCCCAGGCAGAAGCAGAATGCTTCTATTAATGCCTGTCCTACAGAACATATTCAGTTACCCAGCATTCAATATAGGAAAAAGAAAAAAAACAACAATGCATACAACTAAAAAGCAAACAAGCAAAAACATAAAAAAGTGAAACTAAACCAGAAAAGTAGAAAACTTAACCAACCAAATTAATGGTAATTTAATGTAGAGTCAAAAATAAATTATTTACCTATTACTTATTAGATCCTAACAATTGTATCCTTCAAAAATCACCTTACGTACCATTTTTGTAAATATCAAAAATGAGCTACACATTCGTAAATCCATGCTGGCCTCATTCCATAGTTTAACTCCAACAACAGATATACATCTGCTTTTAGTCTCCTTTCAAGCTTTTTGTACAACAAATTTACAAACATCTCACAAATCATATTGATTATTAATATTGATGTTCTTATCTCAAATCATCAACAGGAAATCTTACAGTTGTAGACATGATGTGTCCCAATACTTTTGTCCATATAGTTCATAAACATCAATATTTCCTTAACCCTGTAAAGTCTGAACCATTAAATCACTGACAGAAAATTCCAGTTCTTTGAAACCGGAGCCTTTATTGGTCCTTCTGAACAACCAAAAAATAGTTGTTTTCAAATATCAATTTCCATGTATGAGTTTCAATTTTGTATCATTTGATCCATCGAGTCTCAATGCTCAAAATTATTATTTTTGAACAAACAAAACAATATAACACAAACATGAACAAATTAATAATTCCTTTTCAAACTTGTCAAAGTTCTTCCTCCTTCCTCATTAATGACAGTCTTGTAGTGTCACTGGGAAGGCCTTTTGTGAATGAATTCCTCCCCCTGGTGGATTATCTGTGTATTGCATGTATCTAATTGTATACATCAGGTTTTTCAAGAAAAAAAATTACACTGATCGTGTAGAGGGCTTCAAAACTCAGGTATCAAATATGACGTTTGGCGTTATAGGGTTAAAGTTTAATTGGAGATTTTTCTTCCTCAGTGAGATGTGAAGAAAGTAAATGGTTTGTGGTAGAAAATTATTATTTACAGTCAGAGCATGAAACATTTTAGAAGTTTAGAGGTAGAACATTTAAAATCATAGTCATGGATTAAAAAAAAAAAAAAAAATCAATGTCGAGAGAAATTAAGTCAAAACTATCTCTGAGGCATTTTAGAAGCAAAGACAACAATGTAAACCAAACTAATCAATGTAATAATATTTATTCCAATATTAAACTATATTAAATGGCATTAGTCATTATAGTTTTGTATCCCAGACCCCGTTAGAAAAGAAACACCTGAATTCAATGTGTCCATATACTTTTGTCCATATAGTTGATAACTTGTACGACGATATGTGAATGTGTATACCATCTGTCCACCTCGTTCACCTAATTCGGATTCTTGTTTACAGATCTCTCTTTTGTACGTATTACTGAAGGTAAACTTTTATGACTGAATGGCCCAAACTTTGCCTTTTACCTCATTTACAGTTCAGTTCATTTCATAGATAAGTACTGAAGGCTTCGTTTGTGTGGTTCGGTACAAAGTAGACCCCAGTTTGGAGAAGCAGACAGAATCTAAACAGTGTCGGACTGTGGAAAGGGCTTTGGAAGGACAGTCTTCTGCTGCTTCTCCTCTGATTGTCTCAGTTCATCTTGCCTCAACTCTGCCAAGTTTTTTTTTTTTTTTTGAAGTTGACCCTACGTGAGAGCAGGGACCAGTGGACGCCACCAGATCAGAATTCTAGTATCACCTTCATCAAGGTTCCAAGTAAGCCAAAGTACAGTGCAAGGTTATTATCGTTAACGAAAACTAACGAAATGACGAAAACTAGAATTGAAAAAACATTTTCGTTAACTGAAATAAATAAAAACTATAATTAAAAGAAAAAAACTATAACTAACTGAAACTGTACTGTGTGCTTACAAAACTAACTAAAACGTATAAAAATTATGGATAAATTCCCTTGTTTTTGTCTTTGTCAATGTCGGATTGATACAAAAGCGATTTATTTCGCTCACGCAATTTTAGCTAGCGGCACCATACGACACTTGACGGTCCGTCACTTGTCGTCACTTGTGGTTTCCAGTCGTCTTCTGGTCCCCACTCTACCTGGAAACATGGAGACTGAAGTTGGGAGAAAGCAGCAGAGTCCTGTCTGGGATTTATTTGAATACGACGGAGAAGAAGAAAAAAAGATATAAAAAAACTAAAACTAAACTACACAATTCAGTTTCAGTTAGCTCATTGTTTTTTTCTTTTCTTTTAATTATAGTTTTTATTTATTCGGTTAATGAAAATGTTTTTACAATTCTGGTTCTGTCTGGGATTTAAGTGAATTCGCCGGAGAAGAAAAGATATTAAAAAAAATAAAACTAATACTAAAACTAAATTAAAACTAAGTATTTAGAAAAAAAAAATTAAAACTAATAAAAACTAGCAAACCTGCTCTAAAACAAATTAAAACTAACTGAATTAGAGAAAAAAAGTCAAAACTAAATAAAACTAAACTATAATGAAAAATCCAAAACTCTTAGAACTTTGGTACAGTGGAAGTACGAATTTAATTCATTCTATGACTGTGGCTCGTTTTGTTATAGACTGTATACATTAGCTGATTATGATATAGATCATAGATTATGATCATGTAAAAATTGGGGGTGGGACAATATAAGTTCGGCTTGTTCCGTCTCCTTTTTGGACATAAAGTGTTGTTAAATAGCTACAATGAATTACTTATACATTGTGTGACTTGTTTTCTTTTTTGGTTGATTATTTCCATATACTGGAGTGTCCTGTTTAAATTGGTCATTTCTTTTGCCTTCTTATTCAAAATAAAATCTATCTATCTATCATCATCTATATCTATCTATTATCTATCTATGGCATGAGACATGTGAGACATTAAATGTGCAAAACTACAGATACTACAGCTCAGAATTCAAACACGACTTATTAATCAAGACCCACAGGTAAATGAAAGGAAGTATACCACAAAAGACCAACTCATGCGTCATTACAATGTGTGAAGAGTCACATTTAATCAGTCTGAATTGTCACAGAGAACTCTGAATGCAGTTCAGTTTGTAAAGGGTTGGTTATAAATCCATTCAAGTGGTTCATAATAAGCTGGTCTCTGTTCTCTGAGTGGTGTTACCGCTGGTTCTTCATGGCTGCTGTGCTGCTGTTCTGTCTTACATGGCACTGAAACTGTTTCATGTAGTATTTATATTCCAAACTGTCACCAGCAGGGGACGTCTGGTACCAGAACACACTTAGGACCAAATCCACCAATGAACCAACCCTGTGTATTCACAGACTGAGTCAGTGACTGAATAAAGGATAAAGCTCATTGTCTCCACACATCTGTATTAGGTATCATCAAGTTTTCTTCTTCAAACTAAAACTCATAGACACTTATTTTCACTCAAAATACACTGTGTCTATAATCTTCACATGCTGCATCAGCTGATAGTTTACATTACAGCTAGCTACAGTTATCTTAGCTCTGTTTTAAACTGAAAACATCCACAGTAAACCACCAATCACCTCTGTTTTTGTTGGGTTTGTGTTGTCAGTAGCTGAACTAAAGATTTGTTTGAATCCAACAAACGTGGTCCGAACTGTCACAGTTTAGTCTGAACTGTGGTTCAACTAACTGCAATTTAGCAAAGATAAGAACATCCCATAATAACCTCATAAGCCTCTTTCTTTTTTGGTTGATTTATTTCCATATATTAGAGTGTCCTGTTTAAATTGGTCATTTCTTTTGCCTTCTTATGTTCAAAATAAAGTCTATCTATCCATCTGTCTGTGTCTAGTATATATTGTACAGATTGTTGGTCTGTCTTAATAGAGAGTTTAATATAATATGTATGTGTATATGTATACATAAACACACACACACATACACAACACTACAAACAAAAAGTTAAGGATTTTTAATTTTTGGGCTGTTTTTTTCAGTTGGGATTCTTGCCACAGCACTTTTTACTTTTTTGTGTGTGAACTGAATTGAAGCACATTTTTTTTATGACCAGACATAGTTTTATTTACAAATGGCAAAACTGACCAAAAAAAAAAAGACCCCCCCCCCCCCAAAAAAAGAAATATCCTTAACTTTTTGTTTGCGGTGTACATATATATTATATTATATATATATATATATATTATAATATATTATATATAATATATAATATATATATTATATATATAATATAGTATGTATATACACACATATGTATACATATTTATATATATATATGGTTATATATATGTATATATGGTTATATTATATATATATATATATAATATATATATATACACACACACTCACAACATACATATATATATCTATATATATATATATAGATATGTAGTATGTATATGTATATATATACACACAGTTGCAGAAAAAAATTACTAGCCACCCTTGTTTTCTTCAGTTTATTGTTCAGTTTAATGCCTAGTTCAACTAAAGGTACATTTGTTTGGACAAATATAATGACAACAAAAATAGCTCATAGTAGTTTAATTTCAGAGCTGATATCCATCCATTTAACATGTTTTCTTGATAATAACCAAAATCACTTCAGTTCCATCAGTATCTATGGCATTGTACTGACAAAAACAGTTTTAGACATTCCATGTTTCTTTTCTGTCTGTTTTAATCTATCTATCATCTATCTATCTATCTATATATCTATCTATATCTATGTTAGGATGTCTGTGCTTCAGGAGTCCGTCTCAGTCCAGTTCATGGCTGCAGGTACAGAACAGACACTGACACAGATTAAGACTGGCTTTAATACATTACAGTTCTGCTGACCTTGGTTTTGTGTGAATCAAATGTACCGTGTGTCTTCACAGATAATTACCTCAGGATGTGAGTCCGGCGGGACCTCTCCATACAGCACTGATTTCTTCCTGTTCATTTTAGAGAACAAAGGCAAAGCTGCATGATTTTAAGCATGAGATTTGGGGCTGATCTTCAAAAGGACAGGGGGTCTTACTGGGACAGAAGAGTGAGCTCTGTTTATTAAGTCAAGTTTTTTTTGTTTGCAGCTCTGATACTTTAGTCTGAGCTCCATCTACAAGGGTCAATAGGACTATAAGGTGCCTTTCAGACTTCAAAATGTACAAAGAAAAACCAAACCCTGACATTTACCTCTTAACCTTATGTTCAATGTGTTCAGTTGACAGTAGGCTGTATATGTTGATCAAGCTCACACATTTTAATAAATTTTTTTTACAAGCAGATAAAGTACAAGCAGGCCACAAAATATGAAACAAATATGTTACCCTGTTACCAACAAACACATGTAGAAGCCAGTAATGTAATAACAACGAAAATGTAAAACGGCTGATAACGTAATAAATTTGCCATTTTTAAAATGTAACAGGCCAAAAATGTAATATCTGACCAATAATGTAATAAAAGTCCTGAACCAATAACATAATAGCTTTTGGCCAATAACGTTACAACTTATTACGTTATTGGCTCAGTTATTACATTTGCAAAGAATTTTTTTACCAGGCCAATAACGTAATAACCAGGCAATAAGTTATAACGTTACTGGCCAAAAGTTATTACGTATCGGTTCAGGACTTTTATTATGTTGTTGGCTAGATATTATGTTATTGGCTTATTACATTTTAAAAATGGCAAATTTATTACGTTATCGGCTGTTATTTCGTTATTGGCTGTTATTACATCATTGGCTTCTACAACATGTAAAAAATAAGTGACAGGGTGGACAGTTCTGGCTGAAGATAGCATTAATGACCACATGTGGACCTTGAGTTGGCAAAGTAGGTCATCTCTGAAGAGGACTGAGTAATGTTCAACAAATATATTTAGAATTTATGAAAAAATTATATTAAACTATATTTTGTGATAACAGGGTGGACATGCTGCGTGACCACATCTAAGTGCAAACACAAAATGAGGAAAATGTTGAAATGTAAATTTAATTCTGAATGCTCTCATAGACTGTTTCCATGTCCACTGAAAACACTCAAAATGATAATGATGTCATCAGTGATGTCATCAACCAGATTATTAAAGGGGCGGTTCCCCAAAGTAACCGGGTGGACAGCAATTTCAAGGACAAGTGTAGAATGTTAAAAATTATTATGAAAATAAAATAAACTATCAAAATGATTGTTTTATCAAAGAACTTGAGTATAATGACAACATCTAAAAAGTTTTTTTTTTTTTTTTTCATTTAAACACTTATCAAACTCATTAAATTTAGAAGGACAGTGTGAGGGACATACACGGTACATTCCCTCAAAGACAATTGCATAAAATAATAAAATCACTATTCAACAGGTTTAAAATTGTACTTATATATGTGTAATGTAATGAGTTTGCCCATTCATAAAAACGCCAGCATTTCATTATTTTGCAATGTGTTCATGGTGACAGTTTTGATTTTAACCCATAAAGACCCAGTGCTACGTTTATGGCAGTTTCTTAATTTAACTTTTTTGAAGTCATTTATTACAATTTATTATGATATTATCCTTTGTATTTTGCATTTTTGTCAGTGAAAACCAAGTATCTTCCTATATCTAATTACTGATTATATAGATGCTCATAAAAACTCAGATTAAAGTTGAGGATCATTACATCAAAAACAGTGAAAACTGAAGAAAAAGTGGCATTTTTCAGCAAATCTCTCATTAACTGAACATAAACCCAGTGTGTCCATTCACTGTCATTGATCCAACTCCATGGGTTTTACTGGTGAATCAATGTTGTCGAAGATGACGGTGTTTCCATGGTAAAGACGAAGACTCTCAACGTCCAAATGGGTCAGATCTGATGACCATGAAAAGATGATAAACTGTATTTTACACCAATTATTACATGTATTGATAGGATTAATGGATCAGCAAGTATTAAACATTTTAGATCCACAGATGATGATTTTGACCACATGTGGATGTTTGGATCTTTATGGGTTAAAGACAGTGTTAATTTAGCCCTATCGGCTGAAAAAATTATATTAATATTCATCTACTATAAAAATATTATTAATGGATGTTTTTCTCAACTTTTGCTCAAAGTTTAGACCCTAATGTTAATAAAACTACATCAAAAGTGTATTTTAGTGCGAACTTTAATGTTCAAAAATGATTTTTAATCTTTGTGGGGTGAAATATACGCTATTAAAAATCTCCAACATGAACAATTAATTTATGCATCATCATCAATCCAGCCAAAAAAAAAAAAAAACAGGCGAGGATAACAAATTCTAATTTCTCTTTAGTTTGTTACAGTTTACTCAGGCATAGTAATAGATACAATATTTTAGACAACGGGAATAGATTCTGTGAGGTCTCTAAATGTCCACAGACACCAAGAACATCCATATGAACCTTATATTGTGGAGTAATTCTTCATTTACTTTGGGTATGTCTTTTTAGGTTTTTCCCCTGAAAATATGGCCAGGTTAAACAGGTTAAAGCTCTGGAATCAAGGCTAAATATTTCAACTGATTTTATATGTTTTTTTTGTGTGTGCAAATGCTTTTATTATTGTAAACTGTAATGATGTGACTGTATCGCTGCCGTCTTGGCCAGGCTTCCCTTGAAAAAGATAATCCCTCATCTCAATAGGACCAAACGTGGTTAAAGAAAGGCTAAATAATAAATAAATAAATAAAAAGTCACAACCGGTCTTATTCATCCAAAAACACAGAAAACTGCAGCTCGAGGGGTGTCATTTTTGCCTAAAATGTAACATTCAGAGCTCATTTTGGTGGTGATTTAAGTTAAAACTGCCACCTACATAACAACCACCATGTTCTTCCAGTTTTCTAATTGGATGGAAACCAGAGGGTCCACTGAGTAGTGTGCATGCCCAGTATGTCAGGTGTAGGACGGGTTTATGTCGACGCCTCAGCGAAGACGAACGTCGCCAATCACACCGTAGACTGAACAAGCAACTTGAAATACCAAACACAGTGAGACTTGCCAGACTACCAAGAGCTACAGTAATAAACCTAATGGCTGACTTCACAGGGTTGGGCACACGTCTCCAAAGGCTTAGCATACATTTTAGAATTAGCTTCTCATCTCGAAAAACACTTCATACTCAGCAGGAAAGTCCTCGAAATGTTTCAACACAGCATGAAAGCGTGTGTATCAAGATTTGCCTTCTGTTCAAACCTGCCATAAAGAATGTTACACGCTGTATTATTCAGTGCTTTTTATCATGTTAAAAGGCAGTTTGACTGACAGACGGACAGACAGATAGGACTGACCAACGAGGACGGAAAATATAAAACAGGACAAATGTTTAATTTCTTTTGATAGCTCTAATTATGAGTTTCAAAGCGTTTTATTGTCATGTGCAGGGGTGTAAGAAAATATCGGTTCTGCGATACATGGCGATATTTCACTTCGTGATCCTGTATCGATATTTTTAGGTATTTATTCAAATGCAGACATGGCGCAGATTCACTTTTGTTTTTTGTTCATCGTGCTCTTTTATTTTTATATTCACATGAGTATTTTGTCTGTTTGTTGTATACTAGCATCCTACAAGCACATTTTACTGTCTGAAAGAGACAAATGTTAGTTTTTTTTATTGGGAATGCACAAAAGTAATGTTCTGATGTTGGATGATTCAGGGACTGAAAACTATACATTCTTTCGCAATAGAATACGAACATTTAAGCAGGATCTTAAACTGTAATGTCTGTAAAACATGATTATTTTTATTGATGTGATTTTTGTACTGGTAAAGCTGCCTGTTTAAAATTATTTATCCAAACGCTGTACGACAAGTTTTTCCACGAAATAATCTTTTAAAAAAGAAACATTCATTCATTCATTTTCTGAACCCGCTTTATCCTCACTAGGGTCACGGGGGTCGCTTGGAGCCTATCCCAGACATAGGGGCGAAGGTGGGGTACACCCTGGACAAGTCGCCAGTTCATCGCAGGGCTGAACATATAGAGACAAACAGTCACTCTCACATTCACACCTATGGGCAATTTAGATTAACCAAAAAAAAACCAAAACAAAACCAAAAAAATCGCCTTATTAACATTATCGTGATATCATGATATATCGCATTGTGATCCTGGTGTTGGGATTGTTCGTATCGCCAAATTCTCGCAAATACACAGCCTAGTCATGTGTACAGCAAAGAAACAGGTTTCTCTGCACAATGAAAATCTTACTTTGCCGTCCACACTGAATACCACAAGAATTTAAGAGGAGTATAAGAGTATAAGTAGAAAAATGGAAATAGAATAATTTCATATAAGGACCCAGTGTGACTTTTGTGGCAGTTCTCAACTTTTTTCTATTTAACCTTTGCTATGTGACTTGTCACCATCTATTATTATATTTACTCCACCAAGGAGGTTATGTTTTGCCAGGGTTTGTTTGTGTTGTGGTTTGTTGTTTGTTTGTTGTCTGTTTGTTTGTTGTTGTTTGTTGGTTTTGTTGTTGTTGTTTGTCTGTTTGTGTCTGTCTGTCCGTTAGTGTGCAACATAACTCAAAAAGTTATGGACAGATTTGGATGAAATTTTCAGGGTTTGTTGGAAATGGGATAAGGAAGAAATGATTAAATTTTGGTGGTGATCGGGGGGGGGGGGGCCCACGGGGGGGGCCACTGATCAGCCTTGGCGGAGGTCTGCGCTCTCCGAGTGCTTCTAGTATCCTCTGAATTTGGCACTTTTTCCAGAGAAAATCTCCATGTCCTATGTTTAATTGACTGATTATGAAAATGTACATAAAAGCTCAAAGTCCAAGGTTATTGTATGAAAATAGAAAAAAACTGAAGAAAAGATGACTTTTTCAATAAAATATAGCATTAACTGAACATAAACCCAGTGTGTCCATCCACTGTCATTGATCCAACTCCATGGGTTTTACTGGTGAATCAATGTTGTGGAAGATGATAAAATAATATTAATAATAATAATAATAATAATAATAATAATATAACAACAACATAATAATATATAATATCACTGTATTTAAGTTTCATTCATTAGCTATAACTGTTTTTTTAAATGATTTTTCTATATTTAATTTCCTAGATTTAATTTAGATGTACATGAAAACTCTAAGTAAATTCAAAGGTTATTATATCAAAACATAGAAAACTGAAGAAAAGGTGACTTTTTAAATAAATATAGCATTAACTGAACATAAACCCAGTGTGTCCATCCACTGTCATTGATCCAACTCCATAGGGTTACTGGTGAATCAGTGTTGTGGAAGATGTTTCCAAGGTAACTACGGAGCCTCTCAACATCCAAATGGATCAAATCTAAAATATGAAAAGACGGCAAACTATATTTTATACCAATTATTTACATGTATTGACAGGATTAGTGAATCAACAGTTTAGATCAGTAGATGCTTTGGTCGACAGTGGACGTTTGGGTCTTTATGGGTTAACTAGATGATTAAAACAAGCAAAACAAAGTGGCATTTAAAAAAAAAGTCATATAAAGAAAATATCTATCTATCTATATCATGTATATATATTTTTAATTTTATTTACTGTAAAGGGTAATAGTGACTGCATGCACTGTCTCAAAGTACAACTGAAATATGTCAAAAAAAAAAACAAAAACAAAATGCCAAGTATTTGACAATGTTTGGCATTTTACTGTATTTTTTCAGTTATTGCCTTTATCTCTATCTACAATAGCGAAAAAAAAAAATATTAGACCACCCATATTTTCTTCAATTTCTTGTTCATTTTAATGCCTGGTCCAACTAAAGGTATATTTGTTCAGACAAATATAATGATAACAACAAAAATAGCTCATAGTAGTTTAAAAAATCTGATGTCTATCCATTCTCCATGTTTTCTTGATAATAACCAAAATCACTTCAGTTTACATCAACATATGACACTGTACTGACAAAAACAGTCCTGTTAGACATTCCATGTTTCTTTTCTGTCTGTTTTAGTCACATGATACACAGAGAAGTTAGGACTGGATTACATAACTGTTGTTTTTGATGCTTTGGATGGTCTAATAAATTTTTCCACAATTCTATCTATCATCTATATATCTATCTATCTATCTATATCTATCTATCTATCTATATCTATCTATCTATCTATCTATTATCTATCTATCTATCTATCATCTATCTATCATCCTCATCCATCCATCCATCCATCATCCATCCATCCATCCATCCATCCTCCATCCATCCATCCATCCATCCATCCATCCATCCATCTCCATCCATCCATGGCATGAGATAAGTAAGATATTAAATGTGCAAAACTACAGATACTACAGCTCAGAATTCAAACACGACTTATTAATCAAGACCCACAGGTAAATGAAAGGAAGTATACCACAAAAGACCAACTCATGCGTCATTACAATGTGTGAAGAGTCACATTTAATCAGTCTGAATTGTTACAAAGAACTCTGAATGCAGTTCAGTTTGTAAAGGGTTGGTTATAAATCCATTCAAGTGGTCATAATAAGCTGGTCTCTGTTTCTAGTGGTGTTACCGCTGGTTTCTGACTGCTGCTGCTGCTGCTGTTCTGTCTTACATGGCACTGAAACTGTTTCCATGTAGTATATATTCCAAACTGTCACCAGCAGGGGACGTCGGTACCAGAACACTTAGGACCAAAACCACCAGCGAAAACCAACTGAATAAAGGATAAGCTCATTGTTTCCACACATTATTACGGTATCATCAAGTTTTTTCTTCAAACTACAACTCATAGATGGTTATTGAGTCAAAATAACACTGTCTTATAATCTTCATGTGCTGCATCAGCTGATAGTTTACATTACAGCTCTGTTAGCTAGCTCTGTTTTCAGACTGAAAACATCCACAGTAAAACCACTAATTACCTCTGTTTTCTGTTCGGTTTGTGTTGTCAGTAGCTGAACGAAAGATAATATAAAATAATAAACGATGGACTAGATTTCTATAGCGCGCTTTAGGCAAGATCTGTTTGGAATCCAACAAACAAGATCAGAACTGTCACAGTTTAGTCTGAACCGTGGATCAAAAACGGCAACTTAGCAAAGAAAGAAGACACCCATAATAACTTCATAAGCCTCAGAATCAAACTCACCCACGTAGATGAAACACTGACATTTCAGCTTCAAACTCTGTTCTTTTCATTTAGATTTGTGTCCAGTGGAGAAAACAACAGCTTCTATTTTATCACTTCTTTTCTTTGACTCTAAAAGTTGTTTCTTTGGTTCTCATCCAATCTGGTCACTTTCGAGTTTTGGTCAAAGGCCCCATGGTGTTAGTTTTCGTTACCATCACTGCGAAAATCTAAATCTTATTAGTTGTATTTTTCTCATTTCTAGTCCAAATATTTCGTCACACTTAAAATAAGACAGAATCACCTAAAGAGGAACTGTTCAGTGAGATATAAGAACTAATTTTTAGACAACAGATCTGGAAAATCTTATTTCAAGAAATCTTACCAAGATAATTTTACTTGTTGCACTGGAAGATTTTTTGCTTGATTCAAGATTTTTTTGCTTAATCAAGCAAAGCAATTTCTTGAAATAAGATTTTACATTTACATTTACATTTGGCAGACGCTTTTCCAAAGCTGCTTACAGGGGTAAAACCAAAAATGAAAAAAAATACAAGAACAGATTGAAGACATAAAACAGGTGTACAATTAAAACAGCGTCATACAGAAAGTTTTTCCAGATCTATTGTCTAAAATAAGTTCTTACATCCACTGAAATGTTCCTCTTTAGGTGATTCTGTCTTATTTTAACTGTGATGAGTATTGGACAAGAAATGAGAAAAATACACTTGGTAAGATTTAGATTTTTTCCAGTGATTAGAGACCGGCAGAGTGACTCACTACTCCCTCTAGTGGTCACATAAACCCATAAATACATTCAGTTCTATCTGTACACTCCAATACACTGAAGTTCTGCCAAAGATGCCAGAGTTGTTTTTTTTATTTTTATTTTTTTTTACTTTTTTAACATTCCCAGTACAAATATACATAGAGCACCTTTAAATCTATGGCTTTTCCTAAAACTGCCACTGACAATACTGATTTAATAACTTCCTTTATATTGTTGTATATTGCGACTGATGCATTTTATATTAAGAGCTCAAGAAAAAATTTCCTGAGGGCAGAAATAAAATGTATCCATCCGTATAAAGGGCAGGTAACATTGTGCTGTTATGGGCTACAGAGCTAACGGGCTCAGCTAGAACTTACCGAATCTTGCTGATTTTCCAGTGAAGATTACATTTGCTGCGGCTGTGTGCGGCTTATAAATGGTCTGTCAGTCATGTTTCACTGGGAGATATTACTTTTCACCTGCAGAGTGGTGGTATAACTGAGCCCCACACTGCTAAACGACTGTTTGCAGTAACATATGCTGGTATCAACGGACGGGATGGTGTGTTTATGAGCCACAGAGAGCCACAGAGTCTGGGTTTATTCATGCAACTGAACCATGAGTGTTTGTTATGCGCTTTCATGGCCATTTGCATTTAATGTGCAGTCCTGAGCAAAAGTCTGATGTCAAAGTCGGTTTATTGTTTCAGCAAAAGTATTAGAATATAATGTATGTTTGTACTTTTCAGTGTCTGTGACGAGATACAGCTGAAATATACAGTACATCAGTATTAAACCCAAAAAAAAAAAAAAACAGACTGAAGTGTCCAGTATTTAGTGTGACCTTCTTTTGTACTTGACATGTCTTGAACAGATATTATGGGATTTACTAAACTAGTCTTATGTTTTACACCAGGTTCATTCAACAACTGTCAGATGTTTAGACTTGAACAAATGTTTTATATTTTTTATCTTCTCTTTATTTATTTTTTGTATTGATGTTATTGTCTTGTGCTGTCATGCATTTGAATTTACCTCGAGGGAATCAATAAAGGTTATGTATGTTATGATGTTATGTTATGTTGTGTTGTGACGTACGTTATGTTACGCTGCGCTGCATGCGTTGCGTTGCGTTACATTACGCTAGGTTATGACGTTATGCTAGGTTATGTTACGTTACGTTATGCTAGGTCATGCTAGGTATGTTATGTTATGTTAGGCTATGCTATTATGCTATGTTACATTATGCTAGTTATGCTATGCTATGTTATCTTACATTATGCTACTATGTTATGCTATGCTATGCTGTTATACTATGGTATGCTATGTTATGCTATGTTATGCTATATTACATTATGCTACGTTATGCTGTTATGTTATGCTATTATGTTATGCTATGATCTACGTTATTTTACGTTATGCTACTATGCTACTGTTATACTATGTTATGCTCTGTTATGATTGTTATGCTATGCTGTTATCTTACGTTATGCTACTATGCTATGCTATACTGTTATGCTCCGTTATGATTTGTTATGCTATGCTATGTTATGCTACTTATGTTCCCTTATATGTTTCCTATAGTTTGGGCATTTTTTGTCATGGGAAGATCACACCAAATACTGACTGTTTCCTGTGAATTCATGTGTTTTATGTTTTTTTATGAGTTTTTAATTCTGTACACATTTCCCTCTTTTTTTTTTGTTGAATTTCAATGAATAGATTGAGACCATGCAGAAGCAACATCATTAAGGAGCCTAAGTGTTTTGCACGTACTGTTTAAGTGGAACTATTTAAAACAAATGAAAAAGTAAACTTACTAATACCCTGTCCGGTTGCACACTTGACCCTCCTACTCATGGTACCCTGCCTACCCAGGGGTTAATATGAGTCTTAACTAGTTTTTGCAAACTATGTTTGTTTTTATTATAATCATGTCATATTTAATCAAACATTAGACACATTTCATACATATTCTATTTTGATTCTTAAATTTCAATCTTTAAAAAAAAAAAAAAAAACTATCAAAAATGTGTAAAAAAAAGAAAAAAAAATCCAAAATTGTAAATTGCACTGTTTTTTGTCTTATGTTTTGCATAACTGATGCCTGGATTGGGGTTAGTCTGTGGTTTTCTTTGATTGTTTCATTTTCTAAGGAAAGGCTTCTTCAGTTTCCCAGTTAGGATCAATAAAGTCTATCTATCTATCTATCTATCTATCTATCTATCTATATCTATCTATCTATCTATCTATCTATCTATCTATCTATCTATCTATTAACCCCACTGGCTTCTAACTCCATTCATTTGCTATTACAATGTGCTCACTTTTGTTTGTACTTGTTACCATCATTTTTTATTACTGATAATACTTATATGTATGTATGCATATTCTTTTATCACATAAATAGTGTCTATTGTATTATTCCTGCTGAGCCACTGCATCTGTGATCTAAATGACAAACAAGTGGTTCCAGACACACAAACACCCCCCCCACATAGGTAGCTTATTTTGGCATTGATCCATGATGCATCATGTCTATGCATGTGCTGATGTCAGCACAGATATAGACAGCATAGACAAATTTCAACCATTATAAGTAAATGGGGAAGAAAAAATTGTAAAAATTCACAAAAATTGGAAGTTTGACGTACTTTTCCCAAAATCTAATCACATCTTTTCTGGGTCACTGGCAATCTATAAACTCAAATTGGTATGAATTCAACAATAGTTTTGCTCCTAAAATATAAACAAAGAAATAAACCAAACAAAAAACAACACCCCTTGCCTTCCTTTAAGGAAGGGGGCAACAAAGTCTGTCTATATCTACTGTACAAATAAACTAAAAACTACACATCCATCACACAGTTCCAGCCCATATCAGCTTCCTCTCACCTTGCAGATCTTGTAGAGCGAGTCCTGTCCATCCCGTCCGAGTCCTTGAAGTAGTCATGAGCGGGAAACGTGCGGTGGATGTCCCGGGTGATCACACGTCCTGGGCCGACTCCTGTCACACACATGAAATGCACACGTCAGACGCAAACAAAGCTAAACTCATATACACGACACACTGGGGTTTGCCTTGATGTATGCACATTTTCAACTGGACTTTTTCACTGGTGCTCCTAAATATCAAATGAGACTGATTTAAAGCAACTGCAAGAAAGACAGTTCAGAACTAGGACACAAAGCATGCAGCGACAAACTGCTAAGTCACTGTGTTTGTCCCATTCCTGGTGCAACAGCACTCCCCAGGTCACTCATATAGACTGTGGTGTCTAATCCACAGTCACAACAGTGCACACACACACACACACACACACACACACACAGAGA